>NW_017306744.1:468585-617870 GCF_000935625.1 Nanorana parkeri
TATAATTATATGTGAAATGCTCTACAAGGCTAAAACTTTCAGTAACCGAACTATAATAATATTAACAATAGTGTGTATGCTAATTAACCACTTCATGGCCAAAGCAATTTCTTACTATTTGCACAAACTTGATAAAATCTGAATTTCTGCCTAGAAAATAGCTTCAGACCCCCAAACAATTATATAGCAGAGGCTTTCAGAAAATGTTGCACGGTATTTGCGCAAATGTTTATCAAACCAGTATTTTTAGGGTAAAATACACTAAAATGACATTGCACAGAATATAATACAATATTAAAATATAATAGATGGGGTCACGCCGGGTACATAGATACCAAACATGTCAAGCCTTAAAATTGCGTGCGTCCATGAAACCCCAAAAAACTACAATACCCAAGATTTCCCATATGCGATGCTTTAAAAGCTTTTACTGCTCATCACTTTAGTGTTATCAGTGATGGGTGGCCCTAGCATTATTGCTCTCACTATGACATTCACGACAATATGTGTGGGGCAATTTTAGTTTTTGCGCGTAGGCGCACCTGCCATGTGTTTTGCATTATATGTGCGTGCACATGGGGGCGGGGGATTAAAAACATTTTTTTTTTATTTCTTTGTTTTTTTGACTCAACTTTATTGCTATCACATAGGGGGCTAAGAAGCCCCCTATGTTATGGCAAATATAATGTGACAGGTCCTCTTTATGGGGACATTGGGTCTTTCAGATCCCTAATGTCACCTAAGGACCCCAAAGAAGCTGAGGAAGCAGAGATCTGCTTCCCCAGCACTTCAGGACTAGACGTTGTTTGACAATGGGCAGTCCTAAAGCGGTTAATATCAAAATTCCATTACATTACAACATTGTCACTGTGACAGGAAGTGAGTGAACACACAGATTTTCAATTTAGTACCTGCAGCCCTTTGGAGCTCCTATGCTCAGGCCGTGGACTTACCAAGTCTAAATTAAGCCACGCCCCCTTAATGTTCTGTATCCTACCCACTGTAATTCAGTTGGAATAGTGGGTAGTAGAGCCATTTGGCAGCTCAATAACAGGGGGCAAGATGTAGTGCTCTAGATGGGGCTTATTCTCAACTTGGGCAAAAGTCAAGGACCCATATACAGCCCAGCATCTAAGGGGCTTTCAGGAAGACACAGGGATCGCTTTGAATATTAACACAGGTACCTACACAAAGGCCACTGTTACCTGAGAAATGGTTTAGACCAGGTCAGATTTGCAAGTATGGAGGTTGCTTGTGTTTGACTGTGATTCTTTTTTTTTTTTTCTTCAGTTGCACCCGGCAGTACTTCGAGCACTAAAGGGACGAGCAGCTAGGCAGTGCTTAACACAGGAGCTTAATCTTCACGTACAGCAGAATCGAGCAGTGTTAGATCACCAACAGTTTGACTTTGTTGTGCGTCTGATGAACTGCTGTTTACAGGTGAGCAGTTATTTATAGCATTTTCATGTCATTTATCAAATCTGGAACCTGGTACGTTAGGAAGGTATAGTTGTCCTCATGGTGTGTATAGAGAATGTTGCACATCCACATGTCATGGCTCGTATTCCTCATGTATTTCTTCCCTCTCCTTTTTTTTCTAAAGGATTGCACTCCTCTTGATGAGCATGCTATAGCTGCTGCTCTTTTACCTCTCATCACAGCTTTCTGCAGGGTGAGTTTATTAGTATAAACCTGATTGTATGTTTAGGTCAATTACCTTCTCACAGGTATTTACCGTTTGTTTAGTTTACTATTTTTACATTATTTTGTTCTCTCCTTTTCAGAAATTGAGCCCTGGCATCACACAGTTTGCTTACAGCTGTGTCCAAGAGCACCTTGTCTGGACCAACATGCAGTTTTGGGAATCCATGTTTTATGCGGATGTCCAAAACCAAATCCGAACCCTTTACCTAAGTTCTGAAGAGTCTTCGTCAAACTTGGTACCTATTCAATATCTCAGTCTTATAATTATTAATTTATTGTATAATGTTACTTTAGTGCAGTGTACCACAAACTTCTGTCTCAAAAGAGGGGAGAGAGACATTTTCTGATTTTAATTATAGTGGATATTGCTGCAAGGAGTGTATAGATGCAGGATTGGCTTTTTTCAGACCTAAAGTGGTGTTATAAGCTGGTATTTAGAGCCTAACCAATTTGTACAGCCAGTGGATATTAATTGGGTAAGATAGTAGGCACAGACATACTTTGATGGACTCTTATCTGGGTGTGGGGATATACCTAGTGCTAAAAGCTGGTTCTGTCAAATGTGGATCACACATTGACAGAACTTGAAAATCTGTTTGAGAGTGGAATTGCTAGTGCCATGGTTAATTCTCTGTCCATATCACTGTTATAAATTAGACTTGAGTTGGTTTAGACAGGTTAATCTGAAAGACATGGTGTTGGGTAGTTGTTGGAGCTTTCTTTGGCAACATTTCACATTTTTGTTTGTCATTTTGAGCATTGTATTCATGCTGTAGTAATATTGTGTACTGTCATTTGTAAGGATGAAGTGGAAGAGGAGGAACGGTCGGCTCTGGAGCTGGCTGCAGAGCAGTGTCGGTTGTGGCCAACATTCCCACGAGAAAAACAGTTAGAGCTGATCCAGAAGGAAGAAAGCACGGTATTTAGCCAGGCCATCCACTATGCCAGTCGTTTGAGCTACCTACTCCTACCATTGGATACTTCTAAAAGCCGCCTTCTGCGAGGAGGAGCAGGCTTCGGAGGAGCAGGCTTCGGAGATACTGAAAGTGTGACCAACAGCTTCATTACCAACAGGTTAGATGCTATGAAGCTTACAGTGAATTCTTCATGCACTTAATGTTAACACCTGCTAAAAGGCTACTCTTATATGTTTTTCAGTATGGCAGGCAGTGTTGCAGAAAGTGCAGACACAGAAAGTGGGTTTGAAGATTCGGAGAGCTCAGACGTGGCACATTATGTGGTCAGATTCATCACACGGTTTGTGGACAAAGTATGTACAGAGAGTGGTGTCACATCAGATCATTTGAAAGGCCTGCACACCATGATTCCTGGTACGTGGTACATAGCTTGAACAGACTGTATTCATAACTGTTAATGCATCAGGTTTGTTGGAATAAGCACTTTCTAATTTGGCCCTGCTGCTGACCGATTCACTAAAGTCAGCAAACTGTGTAGACATCTTGTGTATGTGACTTGCTGTTGAGAGAATGAATGGTTAATGTTCTAGATTTATTGAGATCAACAAATCGCTGAACTGTAAAATAGTCCCAAGAAATTTGTTTCTAAAAGAGCCACACTGACACCATATATTTGTATCAGGCTCTCAAAGTGGGCACACGATGTCACATGCACATATACTTTATATGCGTTGTTAGCCTTGAGTAAAGCTGTGCCCACTCTCCTGGTGCAGATAAATTCTTAATTATTCATCATAATAGGTCAATCATGGGTCATATGGTGATGAGAAATGGATTGCAGTTGAGGGCTTTAGGTTTTCTGTTTTGGAAACCCTCCTAAAAACATGGTTGGTTAATACTGACTTGTAATCTATATAAGATACTTGGCTTATCCCTCTGTAACTGTGATTCTGTCATAGATATTGTTCAGATGCACATAGAGACTTTGGATGCAGTACACAGAGAGAGTAAGAGGCTACCACCTATTCAAAAGGTAAGTGTCCTCATTTTTAATAGCGGTATATGCAGTTGTTACATATACATTTGTATTCTGACTCTTTGAGGTTGCTTTTTGTTCCTCAGTATATGTCTGTCTTTGGTTCATAATGGTCTCCTTTGTTTTTTCTCTCAGCCCAAACTCTTGCGGCCCACATTGCTAGTTGGTGAGGACTTGCTAATGGAAGGTCTCAGAGTTTACCTGCTGCCAGATGGAAGAGAGGAGGCGTCGGGTGGAAGTCTTGGAGGTCCACCACTCCTTCCTGCTGAAGGGGCCCTGTTCCTCACTACTTACCGTTGCATCTTCAAGGGTACACCAGTTGATCCTTTAGGTAACTTGAAAATTATTAGATTACTTTGAAAGCCTCTTTTCAAATGAAAATACTGGGCAGCTAGAAATTAACTCTCACGTTTTTGTTATACTAGGATATTGCACACAAAGTACAGTTTCCACACATGAATTGCAGGCTAAAGTACATATGTTACAGAAACGTGTTTGAATAGTTTTCATTGCAGTAAATGCAGAATCTGCAGAATCACTTAAAATGAAATGAGGACAGAGGTGTCTTGTTTTATGCAGTGTCCGAACAGACGGTGGTGCGGTCTTTCCCTGTTGCATCTCTGACTAAGGAAAAGAAAATCAGCGTTCCAGCTCATCTGGACCAGTATGTGCAAGAGGGACTTCAGCTACGCTCATGTACTTTTCAGGTGAGATCGCTATATTAATACATAGAATTCCCTTTTAGATGAATATTGTCCTATTACATTGTTTTATGTTGTAGATGTTTGGATGAAAACAATTAAACTTTTGAAAGTAATACATAGAATGCTGCTCTGCACTTATATAACAGTGTGGGTGCCTGTCGTGGCTTTATGGTAAAGTATCACAAAATGTTTCTGATTAGTCAGCAGGTAGAAACTTATAGAATTCTGTAATTAAACAGCTTGCTGAAATATTTATTACCGTACATTAACTGGCCCCCTACTGGACAAATAAGCCTTCTCTTGGGCAAGTAGTAGAACTACAGAACTAAGCTTATGGTTTATCATCTGCATTATTTAGCCTGAAATATCTGCCATGCCTCTCGTCTAATATAAACTTGACATTTTGGCATATTTTAGTGAATGTTTCCATCTTTACTTACAGTACCGATTAATACTGAAATGTCTTTTGCATTGGCAGAGAGTATTGTTGATAGATGAACATGCTAAATTGTAGACCTCTCAATTTATTTTTAACAAAATTGAATTTCAAAGAGGATGCTTGCTTTTTTTTTTCATTATTTCGGTTGTAATGTTTTTTTTATTTTGGTTCCAGCTCTTGCGAGTGGCATTTGATGAGGATGTCCCATCTGAAGTGTCTGAAGGTTTCCGCAAGCAACTTCACAAGCTTAGGTATCCTCAGGATGTGCTTGGGACCTTTCCATTGAGTGTTGGTCTCTCTCTTCCACATCCTGCCCAACCCAGGGCTAAGGACAAAAACCCCTCTATCAAGTAAGTAAAGAAGCTTTCTTCTGTCAACTGCGTCATATCATGAATATCCAAAGAATCCTACCTTGAGCAACTGTGCTGAAGTGATATGAGTCTTGTGGTATTAAAATAAAAGGATTTGTTTTATTGCATGGACCCCACTAGGCTTCTTGTGGTTGGGTTCTGATATTTCCTTTTTTTCTGTATTGTCCATGTACTTCTCCCTTTCAACTTACTAGTTAACACTACGTTCTATTCCTACTCTGACATCTCTTACTGTGCCTCTGATCCTTGCAGTACCTGAGGTCTTTTTGTAAAGTGACCCCTGTGTTTCTCTGTAGCCCCCTCCATGTCAGTGACGCGTTCCAAGGCCGCCTGGCTGTGGGTTTATCTGTTGGCCTCTTCCATTCAGAAACGTAAGACCTCCACATTTACACCCAGCCTGGTCATGGTCTTATGGTGCCAACCATGCTTCCTGGTGTGCAGCTTTTTTTTTAACTGTCTGATTTCTATATGGGCAATGGAGGCAAATGGTTAACAACAAATATATGTCTTCTGGAGATGGAAATGTAATGAAAAAGCTTGGTCCTTGTGTTACATAGCATTGGGTGAAAATTGCCATCGGAACTTTGTCATGGCTTTGTTAATCTTACAATTATATTGTTTCAGTGTGTAATAATTGTCTGCTCTAAAAAATTATAAAGTGGCCTTCAACCTGACCCTGTAATTCCTAATTTTTGCTTCTGGTATTATGAAGTACATTATACAGTACCCAATCCAGTTATATATCATTTGATGCTTTTTTTTTTCTCTTTACCTTTAAATCTCTTAGTGTTTTACCCATTAGAAGTAGTTCAGCCATATCTGATTGCACCTGGCTCAATCACCCATTGCTAATGTAAAACGTCTGGTGCTAGGAGAAGATTTGACAATGGTACAATGTAAATTGGGTGTGGCTATCGCTAGAGCAGTGAGTTCAAGCAATGTGTTTGGATGAAAGCAGTATTATCTGCACATAAAGGCATCTAAACTGAATGTTGCTTGCATAGAATTGCAAGTAGTATACTGGAGGATGTTTATGAAAACTGGTGTGGGAAACATTGTTGCTGTATCTCCGAGCAACCAGATATTCTAAGCGCTTAGGCCCCTTTCACACAGGCAGTCCAGTTGGGTCTGCCTGTCAGTTTTTCATGATCGGATGCCAAATGCTAGTGTTTGGGCAGCTGGGTCTAAATAGATGGACATCCGTTTACACCTGGTTACCCCTGACTCCAGCCAGGCCCAGAAAACCAAATGGAACTGTGTTCCGTTTCGACAGACTTAATTTTGCTGGATCGGGGGTAATCTGATAAAAATGGACACGTCTGTTTACATACGATTCCTCATAAACCGAAATGGGGTCTGGTCATTTCCGTTTTTTCCTTCATTGCAAGATGGAGGATAAAACTGGACAGACACGGATGTCACAGCGGTGACATCCGATCCCTACCACTCGGATCAGGAGGGAATATGCACGGATTCCCTCCTGATCAGCAAGTGTGACAAGGGCCTTATTCTCACCTGAGCAGTTTAATTCACTTGTACACTGCATAACCACTGTGTATGAAAACAGGATAGTATTATTAAGTAGTTCAGTTCAGATCGGTGCAGTTAAATTCGATGACCTTTTGACAATGTGCTCCCAGACTCCTGCATGCAACAGGTTTGGTGCATTTTACAAGCGGTGCAGGGATGGGTTTGCTTTTTAAAACTCATTCACAGCACTCGCATTGCACTTTGGTATTTTCGTAGAAGTGTTTTCACCGTACCGATGATAAGGAGTTTTGTGGAGTCCGTTGGCTAAAAGGCGGCAATAGCAGTGCCATTAATTACTTTTGGTTTTCCAGTATTCCTATGGTTGGGGAACCCAGGAGCAGTCGGGGCCCTTCTATAAGAATACCATCACCAGCATGTCCAAATAAAGGTCTCTGGTGTGTTAGCACACACAATATTAAAGCATAAAGTGGGTTGCAGCATCTTTTGTTCACTGTCCACTCATTAGTTTTCATAAATATCAAGTATTCCACTGTGAGCAATACAGCTGACCTCAGCTTTGCTAGTTGCGGTTTCTTTTTCCATATAATCCTGCATCCATAATGCTTCCCTTTCTGCTGTGGTAACTGTATGGTGTAATGGTGGACTGTTATTCTGCAGGTTATCAGTAAGCACTCTCCTTTCTCTTGTTGTAGTTCATTTTCTGAGTACATATACCAAGCTGCAATTCTTATGTCTGCACAGTCATACTTCTTGTAATTTCACCTCCAGTCATAATAGTTTTTCTTTCTATGCAATTTACTCTCTATTTCTTAAGGACCATATCTAAGAACCTTGTGAAGAATGCCAAAAAGACCATTGGCAGGCAGTATGTGACACGCAGGAAGTACAGTCCCCCATCTTGGGATCTCCGTGGTAGTCAGAACTCTTTGGAACAGCCGAGTGATGACATTTCTGGTAGGTGTTCAGGTCTAAATGCTGATTGGACATGAAATAAGTAAGTAGCCATAAACACTTCTTTGTATGTCAAGAGGTTCTAAACTGTGAACTCTTGCATTGCTGTGTCACGCAGTAAGCAAAGCAGGGAACTTTCTAGAGGATGGGGAGGGGGGGCGTTTTTTATTTTTTTACTTTTGACATTTAAAAATAAATTGCCTCTAATGATGTGTATCATCTGTGGGTGGTGCTGCATTTGTTAAATCTCTTACAAAATGAAATCTGGTTAAAGATTTCATATATCCTGGAGATAAGTGTAAGCACCAAGCTTCCGGTCTTGAAACTTACAGTCCCGGCTATAGCACAATGATAGTGGCTCCTCGCTTTTCACCTACTGTGACTGGATGAAGGGAGGTTGTGATATTCCCTTCCTCTCCCCTCATCCATTCAAAGAACACCTTGTATTTTGGTAACAAAAAAACAGACTTTTATGAATGAACAAGGTGGAGTGCGATTTGACCCACTGTCCTCACTGTACTAGAGCCAGGACTGTATGTTTCATAGCTGGACATTTGGCAATCCGATTACTCTCTGGGTAATCTAAGTAGGAGTTTTAACTAAAACAGCATGTTAGAGGTGAGTTATTTTTACATAGCACATGTCCACATTTCCCTGGAGTTCAGCTTTAGATTTTTTGAGTTTTGTAAGACCGTTACAGTCATTGCCTTTCAGTTTGCTATGTTTTCTCCTGAACCTACTATAATCTTGAAGATGTGAGGTATAATTCCATCATTTTATTATTTTTCACGAAAGATTTGGTTGGAAAAGAGACATACAGATGTGTCAACATCAGTAACCATCAGTTTATTTCCACACTGAATGCATAGATAATACAGGAATCCCATTTCATCTTCTGTCTATGGATTGTGATTTTGCTTCTGGGTAAAGCATGCTCAAATCCAAACGGGTTTCATATATATTACATATGTGGTGCTAAAGGGGTGTCACCACATGTTAACCTAACAAAATAAATAATACTAATTATCATTTAATTGAGAATTTTCACTGTTTCTCTTCCTAGATATTTTTATAGGTGCATAGTACCCAAATCCATGTGCAGTGAGCTATAAAGGAAATAAATACTACTATCACATTTATTTTTGTAAGATGTCCCATATATTTTATGCAGAGAATATATTGTCACCGGTTCTTATTGCAGTGTCTGAGGATATGGAAAGAAGTACACTGACCATTTCCACTCTGAAGGCTCCTGACAAACAGACAGGGGGTAATCTGGCGGAGAGAGCTTGCTGCCGGGACTACCAGAGAATGGGACTTGGTACACTGAGTAACAGCTTGACGCGTGCTAAAAACGAACCGTTTCGAATCTCGACTGTAAACCGCATGTATGCAGTTTGTAACAGGTGAGCTTTGGTCACTTTTATTAATACTGTGGTAGAATCATAGAACGAGAGACAATGGGGAAAAGATGAATACAAATCTGGCAACTTTATTTTCAGTTTCATCAGCTTAGTTATATTTTATGACACCTGTATTGGATGTTTTATTTGTTTGCACAGCTACCCAGGATTGCTTATAGTGCCACAGAGTATTCAGGACAACACTCTACAGAAGATATCCCGCTGTTACAAGCAAAACAGATTTCCTGTAGTGTGTTGGCGCAGTCCTCGGACCAAAGCTGTTCTTCTGCGCTCAGGGGGGCTTCATGGCAAAGGCGTAGCTGGACTCTTTAAATCTACCAATACCACTGCCACTGGTGAGTGCCCATTTTTTATTGGTATCGCTCTAGAAACTGGAAATGTGTATTTGTAGTCTTATACTTTGCAGTCCACCTAAAGAGTACATTTGTTTCTACAGGCCCGTCTCAGACGGACTCTACTTCTTTGGAGCAAGAGAAGTACCTCCAGGCCATAGTGACCTCGATGCCCCGCTTTGCAGAAATGAGTGGGCGTAACACTCTCAGTGCATTCCCATCTGCACATCTCTATGGTGAGAGGTCTTATCTGGCTGACAGTGGCTGAAATCATTCTAGATTTTATGTTGACTGTCTTTTCATGTACTGCTTTATCTAGGCTGCTTTGCAGTCTTACGGTTCATTTCCTTTGGCTTAGCATGCGTGTCTGCTGCATGGCTTGCATGGAAAAGCACAAGAGGGATTTTAGCCTCATGTCTCCATGAAGCGTGCTGGGTGCAGTGTTATGTCCACAACATTTTTTTTGGCAATATGCTATGTGAAAGAGTCCTGTGTTGCTTTACTCATCTTATTACAGTAAGTGATTGATATGCTAATAACCTGTCATGTAATTAGTTAAATCTGACTATGTTCAAGCCACTGGTTTGAGGAATCGTACCAACATGTCACGGTCTGCCGGTCAGGGGGCACACAGCAGGAATCTCCACAGCATAGGCGCACCTCTTTGGGTGTCTCCCTGTATGACCATCTCACATATTTGCCACTAAAACTCTGCTCTCTCCATATTCTTTTTATTTTTCTCTCCATCTTGCGCTACATCCTCATCATTGGCTCACTGATGATCGTGTGTGCTGAATATACAGTATGCTTGAGTCTGTAGACCGCTGGGCATTGTATATTTATGTAGAGGGCTGTTATGATTTTGTTTCTAACACTCGTGGTGAAAGAGCTGTTATACGGCACTCTGAAAATGTTTGCTTCCTTTTCGAATTTTCTATGTTTTTTTACAAATGAAGCTTGTGGAAGAAAAACGGGCAGCATTTAGTGTGAAATGTGCAGTCGTAGGTATAAATATGGAATTGGCCTTTAATTCATTTCTGGTGTTTGACTAGAATCATTTGTACCCCTCCCACTTCCTGTTGGTCACCCTTGTGATGGGCAGATTCACTGATTAATTTAGGGCTTGATAGGCAGGAAGTGGTATGGCCCAAGCTCAGCTTCTACAAGAAAAGTTAAGATTTACATATAATTTCAGTTACCTGTACCTGTTGGTCTACTGATCATTTTGATATGCAGTTTTTCCTGAAGATGGCATCTGCTTATGCCTTATTCTGGAGCTCGGCTTTAAGGTGCATTGAATTCCTCGCATTAGAATTTTAAGGGAGATGATCATGCCATCTGCACTTGAGTTGAAGCTGAAGGTTATACATTCATGCAAATGAGCAGGTGAAAGGCTGATAAAGGTTACAGTATGCTCTAGTGTAAGTGTTGTCTAATATCAATTAGGATGTTGTAGCAGGACCTAAACAGTACTCGGTTCGATTAGCTCTGCCTGGAGAAAATAGGTGAGAATTCAGCCACAGCATGATGCAAAGTTTATGAGAAATGTATCATGGTTAAGGGTGGCCCATCAATTTATTAATTGTGCATGGGCACAGTGACTTGTGTCTTCCACACCAAAGGACCGAACAAAGTATCCTTTTGACTGACATTCATATACTGCCAGAGCTGGCCAAAAATCTGATTGACCAATGTCAAAAGGTGCAATAGAGAGAAAAGTAAAAAGGGGGAATTTGCGTAACTAATATTTTTTGAAAGATTTTGAAACTTAAGGTTTTGGGGGTTTTTTGTTAGTTGAATTTGACATTGTGTATATGTTTATGTTGGAGGCTAGGTTTGCTGCACATGGGGCATTCATAAAAATCGGCGTTGAATGCAGGCAGGAGAGCCGCACAGTCTCTGTGAATTCTTATAGCTGATACTTTCAGAGCAGAGGCGCATCGCCCTGGGACAGGAAATACAGATTATGGGACCCAAAGCTTTTCTGAACTAGTAAAGTGTCACAAAGATTCAGATTATTATTCACACTCGTGACTGGTTCCCTTAATTCTGTTATCGCTGCACGAGTTGACTGTACATTGTATTAAAATATGGGTTTAAGGCCTCATTCACACGAGAAAAGGCCGGCACGTACAGCTCCGTGCTGCGTGCACGGCCGTATCTTGAAGCCCCCCGGAAGGACAGGTGCTGCGTGTGATTACTACGCAGCCCCTTTCCTTCTCTAGAAGAGTATGTGGCCGTACGCCGCCCTACGCTCACCCCTACGCTACGTCCGTGCGGGTGTCCGTACTCGTAAGCTGACAGGATGGATCCTGTCTGCGTCTGAGCCGGGACACCCACACCTGTACGGACCTGCACTTGGTGAGCGTAGAGCGGCATATGGCCGCATACTCCCATTGAGAAGGACAGGGGCTGTGTACTAATCACACGCAGCACCTGTCCTTCCCGGGAGCGGCCCGATACGGCCCTGCACAGAGCTGTACGTGGCGGCCTTTTCTCGTGTGAATGAGGCCTTAATATTTATGCAAAGGACATATTTTAGGTCTTTAATAATAATAGAATAATAATAATAAAAAAACTGAAAATGAACAGACATTATAAAGAAATAAAATGATTTGGTTGGTTACAGGATGAGGTTATCCTAAGTGGTGCTTGTAATTAGCTGAGCTTTGTCCAAGGAATATAAGCTGGTGTTTCTACTGCAGATTCTCCCGACAAACGTCAACCCAAACTGGGTTCTCTGATGAAGCAGGTGATGGGAGGGAAGGAGGACGTTCGAGGAGGTATGATTCCAAATTGTTTGGCTGTACGGACATAAATACATATGGTGGCTGTGAGGCTATACTGCCCAATGCCAATTCCTGAGTATTTAGAGTGTAGTGTGTTGTTACTGCAATGAAAGAATGAATGCTGCGTACAACCACCATTCATCTGGAATAACTTCAGGACCTCATTGTCACTTTGTTTTATTCACATACCTTTCCAAAGTGTCAGGATAATCTCTCTGCTTATTTCACCCCATATTTCACATTCAATGCTGCTTCTTCATTTAGACTTTGGCCACATACTTTTCATTGACTTTTAATGGCATTGTTTCAGTACTGCCCACCATTATAATTAACTTTAGTAATCTTAGCCTCCATTTTCTAGTGTTTATATAATGCCTCATACTGTAATACCAATCTTGTGTGTAAACGAAGTTTACCGAATAGAGATATGTTCCCATTTGTCCTTTAGAATTAGAATTTACTGTTGTGTGCCGGTCATATACTGTTTCAGCTGCCCCCTTCCCATACATTCTGCCTTGACACAGATGCCACTTTCTCCTTGAACCAGGTTATTCAGTACGGGGTATAAAGCACCCCGCAGTGAAACGAAGTTATGCCGAGCAAGGTCAGTGCATATGGCTTGTTAACACCAGAGAGGAAAATGAGCATTAAATCCCACCCTACCATCCCTTTCCAGCCATAACTGCCCCAACAAAGCTCAATTGTTATCTAAAGTCTGACAAAATCTAATCTGCCTATGTATAAGGGCATCCCCTTCCCTTTCCTAATGTTTGCTAAGCTTGAGCCTAATGTACTCACAGGACAGTTCTACTAATAGGAATGATGGTTGCTAAGTCAGTGACCTACATCTGTTTAGTATTTTATCTTTTTAAACCTTTTATATTGATGTAGGAAAATGGGGCAGCATGCGTGGGACTGGGAGACTTGGTTCCTATGGTATGAACGCAGATGTAGGAACACGATTGGCTGCAAGAGAGCTTTTGACCCCCCATCAAAATGGAGGACCCTCAGAGAGTGCACTGACTCCCCGCAGAGCTGCACTGTACATCATAGGTGACAAGTCACAGCTCAAAGTAAGTCTATCAAAGCTTCGTTTGGAATAACCTCTACTACTTTGGTTTACATAATGTTTGGAAATCAGTACTTTCATCTTCTGTTGAAACAAAAAAAGACACGTTGATACAGTTCTGTTGGTATTCATGTTCTGTTCATTGATGTGTTTCCTGTGCCTTATTGCCCTTATTTCTTGCATAGGGAGTAAAGCAAGACCCACTTCAGCAATGGGAACTGGTCCCCATTGAGCTTTTTGATGTGAGGCAAGTGAAGGCCAGTTTTAAAAAACTGATGAAGGCATGTGTGCCTAGTGCCCCCTCCACAGATCCCAGCTTGTCGTATCTGCGCACACTAGAAGACTCGGAATGGCTATTACAGGTCTGTCTGATACTAGATATTAGAGTGCTACTTCTGGCTGTATTCCAGCATTTCATGCCCTGTAAAACATCTGCTCTCCTTTAAACTCTTTTCATACAACATGATGTTTTTAAACTCTGTAGTAGTTTCCTGTTATCTGACTTTCATATATGTGGTTTCTCTTTTAGATTCACAAGCTCCTCCAGGTCTCTGTGCTGGTTGTGGAGTTACTAGACAGTGGGTCTTCTGTTCTAGTTGGACTGGAAGACGGGTGGGACCTCACAACGCAGGTATTGGCATTAATCAGGTTCATTGGCCAATTAGCCTTGACACAACAACCTTCATATGCTTATGACCCTAAAAGACATACTGCATTGTAGTAAATGAATAAAGCAGCCTTCATTACTATGTTTTAGGTGGTGTCCCTTGTCCAAATAATGTCTGACCCATACTACCGGACCATTGAGGGTTTTCGGCTACTCTTGGAGAAAGAGTGGCTTTCATTTGGCCACAGATTCAGCCATCGTGGTGCACATACGGCAGCCAGTCAGAGCAATGGTTTCACTCCTGTTTTCTTGCAGTTTCTGGACTGTGTGCATCAGGTAAGCATCCATGCAAAATGTGATTATATCAAGACTGGAGGGGTGAGTTCTTTAGGATGTGTTGTCTAGTTGAAGCCATCTTCTTTTTTATCTTTCTGACTCTCTTATGGGGTCCAGCCACATTAAACCATGGGAAGTAATCACACTTGCTTTTTTACAGATCCATTTGCAGTTCCCCTCTGAGTTTGAGTTCAGTCAGTATTACCTGAAGTTCCTGGCGTATCACTATGCGTCAAACAGGTTCCGTACCTTCTTGTTGGACTCGGACTGTGAGAGAATAGAGAAAGGTGAGAGCAGTGACTGGGCCTTGGAGGTGCTTAGGTATGTGAGCTATCTTGTCCAACCTGTGAAATAACATTGTCTTCCTTTTAGGCATTCTGTATGAGGAGAAGGGTGATCGGCGGGGCCCCCAAGTATGTAGATCAGTATGGGAGTATATGGAACGACTAAATAAGAAGAATCCTGTGTTTTACAACTACATGTTCAGCCCTGAAGATGGAGAAGTAAGTTCCAAAGGCTGCATTTAATTTAGGCCTCTATGCAGTCTCTTCTCTGATTCTATAATGTTTATATTATATTTTTTAAAGTGTTGTAGACTGATGTGTGTAATTTAAATAAATATTTAATTTCTTTAGGTGCTGCGTCCATCCAGCTCAGTGTGGGGTCTTCGTGTATGGGATTATTATACTCATGAGGCCATGAGTGAAGGGCCTTCTTATGACTGGGAACTTGTTCAGGGAACCCGGCATGAAGAACCTGAAAAAACTGACAGTTCCGCCCCACAGACCAAACGCAAGATCATTTGGCCTTCCTATCATGCACCACAGCGTGTTCAGCCTGATGCCATCACCTGCTTATTAGAGGTACGGTCATTAAGGTCATGTAGATACAAACACCAGAAAGTGAATGATGTTTAAATGTCTTGTTGTACCTGCTGGGAAACTTGCAGAGATGTTTGAATCAGATCAGACTCTACAATAATTAGAACTCAACAACACTTTGCAAGCACAGTCGATAAACTGCTTACACTATGTATTTCCAAATAGTTAGAATCTTTTTCTTACCTTGCAAGTATGTTTGAACTGATAACTTTGGCAGTTAGAATCTTATCGGTATCAATAGGTTGGGATGTTTTCTGCCCCGTTACATGGCACAGGAAGAGAGGGAGATGTGTAATGACTATGGTAGGCTTACTGGAAAGACTTTCTGTTCACAGGAGTTGCAGAATTTGGAGACGGATTTGCGGCCTGTGCCAGAGCGCTGGAAAGAAACCTGGGATAAGGTCAAAGCTGTCCACAGGACAGAGATTCGGCATGAGAGTCGGGTGCGTATACCTGTACAAGTCTTTCTTGCTTTTAATGTCCATCACATGTTGCATATTGCAACATATCTAGCCATTGCAAGTTTTTCTTTTGGCTTGTTTGTGTAATGGTTTTCTGCATGTGTTCGTAACACAGAGATTTGGAGCAAGTGGAAGTGCAGTTAATATAACATGACAAGTTTTTTTTTTTCCTCCTCCAAATACAGAAGTCAAGTGCTCTGTTGATGTCATCAAATGTGTCCTCTCAGCGCCATTCACTGGGAATATATCTACAGGAGAGCGGTGTGGGATCTACACTGAACCTGAGCTTAGAAAGTGGTCCAAGCACAACGAGTACTCCTACCAGTGGAGGGAAACTAGGAGCTCGCAGCAGCACTAGCACCTTATACAATCAGTTCAACACTGCAGAGAGAGAAAACAGGTAATGACATTACAGTGTGCAATATAGTCCATATTGGGGTAATGTAGAGGCCATGGTAGCCTCTAAATATGTCAAAGTGCATCCCATGCTAATATAATAAAGCTGCAAGTACTAAAATGAGCTTAAAATAGTTTTTTTCTGAAAATAGGTGCAACATTTCTATGCCGACGCTATAATCAACACAAAACCGCTGTTTGTAACTGTTTTGTGTTTATTATACAGAAATTGTACAGTAATATTGCACCAGCTTCTCAATATGCAATGACAATGAATGTTTCGGAGATAAGAGAGCAAGGGTGAATTATTCAGAGTCAGTGATTACAACTACTGTAAAGCTTTTCGGACAAGGCTTATAACAAAATATTTGTGCTGGATGATTGTCAAGTAGGAACACACAATGATTCATGACAAACGCAGACGGTATTAATATATTCTTAAGTCAGTACCTGTTTGCCAGCTAGTAATTTAGCGGAAGAAGGGCCTACCTATCATCTTTATTTGTGAACTTTACGATAGGTTAGTTAAGAGAACTATGGCCCAGCCTTTTTTTGCCGTAGTTCTCTTTAGGGTCACAGGAGGACATACTGTATCAGGAGAAGAACGGGAACTTCGCAATCGGCGTTATGTGATTTCCGATCAATAGAGCCGACATGTGACAGCTTCAGTGTCGCATGTCGTCTCTAATTATGGGGATGAGTGTATTTTGCTCTCCCCATAATTCTCCTTTTAAGCTTGCAACTTTTATTACTCGGCTTATAATTTTCTGATGTTTGTAAGTAGCTCACTCTTGCTGAAATTGCTTAAAGTGATGTAAAAAGAAAAGCCGATCTAAAATAGAAAACAATGGAACATATTGCAGATTACAAGTCCTTGATTTTTTCATTTTATTTTTCTGGTGACACAGCCAGTAAGTCTTCCTGTCCTAGGACAACAGTACTCACTCACCCTACCGTACCTATGGGGGATCAGCATTGTCACCCAAGGAAAGGAAGTGAGCAGTGAGGCAGATATTCTTATAACTTGCTCCCTAGCTGCTCTAAAGAAGCACTACAACAGAAGAAAAAAAAACCTTCCCCTGACGCTTCTTATTCTGCACCTGTTTTGTGTCAAAAGCTGTCTCATATCTAGTGTTAAATCTGCCACAGAGCTGTGCAAATCTGTCTCATAAAAACTGTTGCATAGACTTTACCTGACAGGAAGCCTGATTTGTGACTACATTTCTCCCTAGTTTGCTCGCTAAATGTCCCTTCAGTGTGCTGGGCAATGCTGACAGCTCTGCACACTGAGCTTCATGTCTCGTGGCCATTGGAGAAAATAAGTGGTAAATATGAGTTTTTCTTGTCATTCCAGATCTTATGAAGGGACTTTGTATAAGAGAGGAGCTTTTATGAAACCTTGGAGACCACGTTGGTTTGTTTTGGACAAGACAAAACATCAGGTAACAAACACAAAATGGTACCTTGTACATTCAAGTTTATTTCCTGAGTCCATTTCAGCCACATCGATAGATGGCTAAACATATAGTAGCGGTTTTCTGCCAGCAACTGGGAAAGTGTCAGCGCCCTTCCCAAAGTATTGCTTACCAGGGAAATGTTTTAATACTATATACCTGCAAAATCATAGCATTGTGAAAAGAACGCTCTGAAGCGAGAAGCAATCCTTGATGCTACAATACTGCATCAGGGCATACTGCAACCTGTATTCACCCTGTAGGCCATTTTAGCCAGTGATCAGATATGTGTCCACTCACTGTGAAGATGGTGGTATTAGTATAGAAAATGCCTTCAAAAAGGTTTATGAAGTCACATCATTTACACAAAATATAACTAGAAGATGATATACTTTAATAATGTAAGATTAGTATCACCCAAAGGGCAATCGAACCCCAACATATACCACAACACATACAGTCATTTGTAAAATATTGCAACTGGCCTGCTCATATTTAGTCTAAATTGGCTATATGTCAAATGTAAACTTTATTTAAAAAAAAAAAAACACATGAATTCACTGTACATTCCACAGTGGTGAGGGGAGTTGGGATTCGTGGAGCGCACTGTGGTGTTTGAACTGTTAGCCTCTGTTATTTCAGGGAAAGATGTTGAAGAAATGTCTCCTCTTCACCGGAGTTAAATGTAACCATCAAATCCAACAGTGTACCATCTTCTTATCCTTTTTTTGTGTGTTTATATAGGAGAAGGAACCTTATATTGTTATTATGTTTATTTCCTTCTCTTAGCTAAATTTTGCTAAATCTTCTTTATAAAACTTTCTTATTTTGTTGTATCTCCCTTTCCCCCATCAGCTACGCTATTATGAGAGCCGTACAGACACTGAATGTAAAGGGGTGATAGACCTGGCAGAGGTAGAGTCTATCTATACAGGTACTCCAACACTGGGTGCTCCCAAAAATGTGGATGAAAGGTCATTTTTCGATGTAAGTTTAAATGGCAAGTTCTTATAATACTTTGCTTATTTGATTTCTTCCCTCCAGTTTTTTTCTAATACTTTCACCTCTTTTTCCTCTCTGCAGTTAAAAACAACTCGGCGGGTTTATAATTTCTGTGCCACAGACCCTTTGCTGGCCCAGCAGTGGATTGACAGAATCCAGAACTGCTTGTCGGATGCGTGAGGCTTCGCAAAGTCTCATGGAAAGATGTCAGGATGTCACTGAAGTATTAGTACTTGGCAGCTTAAAGCTGAGCTTTGTACACCAGTGTCAAGTTGGTGTTTCCAGAAAGAGAACACCTTTGCCTCTTTTTAATTTTTCAGCAAGACATATAAGCATCCATTGAGGAAGCCCTTTGAGATCATCATAGAGGAACAATGCAGAATATGGCTTATGGTCCATCTGAAAAATAAGATTTTCACACACTGTAACTGGCAAGAAAGTATTCAGCCAGAGTATTCGGAGTTGCGCTTAGTGTTTCCTGAGAACAGCTGTCAGAGCAGCGGCCTGGTGCCCATTGGAATCAGGTTTTTTAAAATTCCTTAGTTGATGGGCGCCAACACAGGCTTTTTCATTCATGTTCTCCAATGAAAGTGACCTCTAACATCCTGGAAGCGATATCTGGTTAGTCTCTTGAATGTTTACCTGTTGTTGATGTTTGGTTCAGCAATCCTTTTCATTCTTAACTTATTTTGTAATGATAAATAGCTAGACAGCAGACCCACGCACCCATGTAACAGTAGCAAGCCCTGCTGGCAGAAGAGTTCAGCATAAAACCGACATCTCTAGTTAATATCAAGTAAAACAATTTGACACCGTCATTTTCTTCATGAAGATCCATTCTTTCTTAATAGTAGATGCCTTCTGGCTGTAATAGGGGCTACACCAAAGGGATGGACATTTGCACAAAGGATTTTTATTATTCAGTCCTCACGCACTGGCCCCAGGAGGGTTGGAGCTTGAACTCTGAAGACTGTGACCTAGGAAAACAGGTGAAAACCACTAAGGATTTTATTACCACTTGTATGTAATAGGAATTTGCTTGCTTCTTTCTTCCTGATGTATAGACTGTAAAAAGAAGGGAGGAAATGCTATGTAAAACAGTTTCACAAAATAATATAAATATTCAGAATCTCTTGTTCATGAGCCCCAAGGACTTCTGGACCACATCAACTGTCGCCAGGACTGTGACCGAAGCAGCTGGTCAGCTGTGCAATATGGGAAGATTGCAGCAGGGACATCATCTTGTGTTCACCGTGTGTACCACTTGGATTAACAGGAACATTGTTAAACTGTTAACGGTATTTTAACTCTGTGGTTATCGTACTTCATTTAATAATAATTATTGTATATTGCTGTATATAGAGGAATGTCTAAAGCAGCATGAAACTGATGGAGAGGTTGGCTGGGAAGAGAATGCTGGGGGGTTTTAACTCTTTCACTGCAAAAATGTTATCATACTATTGTTCAGTCCCAGTTCTTGGATACTGTACACTAACGCAACCAATCGTGTTATTGTGGCAAGGAGCAGGTCAAGTACAACAATCACTGTATAGATCCAGTGCACAAATCTTCTTTATGGAAAGAGAAAAGTTGTGAAACATTTCTTCTATATATGAAGATTCTTTACCTGGCTTGGCAGCTGTTGTTGCATAAAGAGAGAGCCATGATATTCCCCAAGCCAGTATACCTCCTAACCACGTGGCACCCAATTTATGGAAAGCACTCCTTTCCTACCACCAGGATTTACAAGGACTATAAACTGTTGCACACCAATATTTTAACTCAAATCTTCTGATTCCCCCACCCTCATCCTTAAATGTTACTATTTTTTGTTTAAACTAGTGTATGAAAGTATGAAATTCCATAACCTAAAGGATAGATGAACAGTTTGTTCACTATAATGCCTATAAAATAGTCCGTTTTATTGTAGGGGGCTAAACTATACTAAAAGAGGGACAACTAAGTAAGAGAAAGTTTCTGAAGGATTTGGTTCTAAAGACAGTTATGAGTTATGGAGAAGTAGTTGAGTCATTATGCTGAAGATTTAATATGTTAAAATGCATCTGACTACAACAAAAGCACATTCGTTTCCAAGCTCGGAGTCTATTTTTGTCCGACATATATTCTGCATGGATGAAAATTCAGTCAGCTCACTGACAACTAAAAGGAGAATCATTGTGCTGCCTCATATGACACTGACCATAAAGTGAGACTTAAAATCTGTTGCTTTAAATTTCATTTTTTGTTCTTTACTGTTCTTTTTATTGTGTATTATGAACCTATCCCCACACTAAGATGATATTATCTACTGGGCATGCTCCAGCAACTAATATTTCTTTATCTTTTAAATTGATATATTGGCATTTTATAACGTTTTAAATATCCCTTTCATCAATGATCCATCTGATCTATCCAATGATGTATCAAACATACAAGACCTGTATTATTTCTGAGCTCCAGGCAAACAGAAAATACACCGATACAATACATATATGAATTATTTTACCTACAGAAGAATTTGTATTTCTGTCCATTCATGCCTGGAAATTGCCTAACCCTGCCACACAGCACACCCAGCCTAGAGTTAACTGAATACCAATACTACATTCACATGTAATCATACATGGTACAATTACATGCAGATTGGGATAGATAATTGCCACAGGGCACAGGATAGATGTACCATGTGGACTGCCACTCAGATTGTGGCTGCTGTCCTTTGCTTCCTATGGGTACAGCAGCTGCATCTGAACAGGACATCTGGGATTCCTGCCGCAGAATTTCCAGAATGCTCCTGTGAATGGGGCCTAAGTCTTGCATGTCATTTTACACAACTGAGTCTGCTACAACCTGGGGTAATGCTCCCCTCCCTCCTGTAAGACTAGTAACAGCCAGCTCCAAATGGACCCCTTGACCAGATCGAGAAAGGAGTATGAGTTGGTAATTTATTCTTAAGCCTGGATAGATTTGAAGCCTCAGTATTTATTACTGTAATGCAGTCAGGCTGCATATAAAGTAATACATATGCTGCTCTTGTGTTTTTCTATTACTAAGTGCTGTAGCAAGGGTTATAATGCTTGCTAGATGCATGCTGGAGAGCCAGGCCATTGCACAAGCTGTGGCCTGGGTTTCCAGCAGTCTGACACCCAGACCCCTGCACAATGCTCCACCCAGCAGCACTTGCACATGCTGAGTAGTTTTAGATCTGTGCTAGTACAGATAAACTGATGCCTTATTTTACTTTATCAGAAGTATTCATCCACCTTTCGGGGTTCAGTTGTGTTTGTCTTTTACACACTCCATGACTTGTATATTTCAGATGGTTGATTAAAACCATTCGTTCCAGCCGTTTTACAGTGCTAAAAAACGTAGTTTAGAGCTGCCGAAGCCTGTTTAGGGCATTAATTTTTAATCTGAAGTTTTGAAGGGTAGTTTCTCTGATTTAGAACATCACATCTTTTGCAGTGAAAGGGTTATTCACACATTCCTCCACTTCCCTGCACAAAAGTCTGAATTGCTCAGTTAGGGCGGCCATTTTAAGAGATGGATGCTCTTTGTACATAATACAATTCTCAGGCTAAAGCTTCCTGTTTTTGTAGAATACATCGGTTCTTGTACATTGTGTCAAACAATACAGTCTTTGGTTTGTGCCTAGATATATGAAAACAGGAATATATCCAGAGAAATAAATAAAAACTAACAAATGTTTAAAAAAACTTGGAGTGCATTTACTACTGTTATACTTGTATTAATAAATGTAATATACAATGCCTTGCAACAGTATCAATATTACTGAGTAACACTGTCAAAATATTTTCAGATTTTTTTTCAAACTAAAAAAACTGAAAATAAAATGAATATGATCATTTTATGTTAGAAATAACCTGAGATCTCCTGTTTGTATTGGTATGCAAGCTTGGAATTCCTGTATTCACACTGCAGGATTTTGGTACAATTAACCTAGCTGTAGAAGTTAGCCAACATGATCTGATGCCTAATCCCTAAACCTGCATGGAGGCCTAAAACCACCATTGTGATTATCCTATGCAGAGAGGGAGCCATCTACAGCACCTGCCCGTCATGTGAGAGACAACAGTCTTTTCCAAAATTCCAGTTTGGATGATCGGCAATAGTGAAGTGAATGCGTGGAGACTTGATGTGAACCCAAGCCCATGCAAAACTGACACACAGCCCTCTCGGCCCAATCAGTTGTGGCCGGGACATTCCCCAGCCCAAAGATACAATGATTGGACTGGGAGAGGTGTGCGTTAATCACACTTTTTACGCTGGCAAATTGGGTTCACAGCAAGCACCCGCAGCCAACAACCTATCCGTTCTGATAGACCTGGGGTAGCCAAACTCCGGCCCTCCAGCTGTGGTGGAACTACAAATCCCATGAGGCATTGCAAGATTCTCACAGACATGACTCCCGGAGAGAGATGCATCATGGGAATTGTAGTTCCACCATAGCTGGAGGGCCAGAGTTTGGCTACCCCTGACAGTCATCTAATGTCAATAGACACCTTTACTGCATCAGCATCTTTACCTTTTGTAAGATAAGATCACAAAGCCTTACTTCTAAATGGATATAGAGATGAAAAATTGTAGCTGCAGTCCTTTTTAACATGCATCAGATATGGTAGTTGCCGATTTCCTAACTTGTCATCAATATGTAAAACATGTGGTGATAGCTTCTGGACCCTGGACCAAACACAAGAAACACTTTGTAACTTATGATTCAAGTTACTGGGTTGTGCTAACCCACTGCTATACTTTGGGGTTGTTTTTTTTTACATTTTTAAGTTATATCCCCATTAATTAATATACACTATATTGCCAAAAGTATAGGGACACCCCTCCAAATCATTGGATTCAGGTTTATAAAATCCAGCACCTAGGCATGCAGACTGCTTCTACAAACATTTGTGAAAGAATGGGTCGCTCTCAGGGGCTCAGAGAATTCAGAAGTCACCAACTGTCTGCAGAGTCAATAGCTACAGATCTCCAAACTTCGTGAGGCCTTCAGATTGCACAACAACAGTGCGTAGAGAGCTTCATGGAAGGGGTTTCCATGGCGGAAACAATTCAATGCCAAGTGGGAACTTTTGAAAGCACATATTATTTAAAACTTATTTGTTAAGACTGTTGGTAAGGTCAACATACCTTCCCAACGTTGTTTATCAATATCTAAAGCTTAGCAGTATGTGTTCCATTAAATGTTACCATGCATGCCTCACACAGTATAATGGTAAGAATGGTCACCCTTGGTGCCACGTATATAGTCTCTCTCTCTGTGTGTTTGTCTTGGTTTCTTATCACAACTCATAAAAACACTACTTTTATCGTTTTTCCATAGAGATTGGCATGTGCATCTGTTAGGACCATAAAGGTACATTAGATTATAATCTCCTCTGGGGGCAAGAAATATGTGCGTAAGAATATGTACTCACCTTTCATTCTTTCTATGAGGGACTGTGCCAATGGCCTTTAGTTCACTTCATGGGAATGTAATATCCACTTTGAGGAAACGTCACATGAAAGTCAACCGAATCTGTCAATCAATTCTGGATGATCTCAGATATGTCCCAAACGGAAACCATTGACACCGGCCCTAAATGGACATTAAATATTGTTTGCAAGTTCTTGCCAAGAATGCTGCAGAAAATATGTTGCACTTTCAGATTGCTTTGTTGTCACCCACCCCAATTTGTGTTAATAAGGTTTAAGTCTATGCTAGCCCTTCCATGATTTAAAGTGTTTTTCCACCTTTTGCAGTCAAATTTGAGAACTAACCCAAAGTGTATGTTGTGTTTTCCCATTCATACACCATACCTAAAAAAAAACAAAAGTAAAAATATATCTTACGGTTTTAGTTGTTTCTTTGGTGCAGGTTGATACGTTAACATTAGATAGAAGGGTAAAGCTAAGTAAGATTGGTTAGCATGTAAAAAAAAAAAATGGGCAATTGCAACCAAATATCAATTTGTGTTTGTTGCAGTAGAATATTGAATTGCGTTTGGATAGAGTAAAGTCAACTACCTAACAGTATTCTTCAGGGAAACCCATAATATGGTTTCCCTGATAAATGTTATGGATAGTTGACTTAGTTTGGCTGAATCCTGTAAAATTGAATGTACTTCAGTTATTAACTGTTATACACGTTGTTTTTGGTTTACTTGTCAAATGTTCCTGGATAGAGGTCTTTGGATTTCATTTATGCTGTTTGCCATTGTAGACTCAAATGAATTTTGTAGTAGAATTTTTCCATTCAGTATTTCCTCAAATTTTTTCTTGCCCAAGATGCTTGTGCAGTGTTATTGTTGCAGAGAGTTCAGCATGATGCATTAGCTGAATGGGATCTGAAGTCTTCTCTGCGGATAAGCATGAATATAGCAATATGGTGCACAACAGTGTTTCATGTTATTTGCTTTTTAAATGCTGATGCGATGTATCTTGGTGGTGCTGGGACCAAATCATAGATAATGCTTAACAGCAACATATCATCTGCTATGTAAATATTATTTGTTCAGCACAGAGATAACAACACTTCGGAGATCTACCCTAGCTCCTTCATCAGGCAACAGTGAGCACTGTATGATGAAGGCTCTAGAGTAGGGCTTTAAAACATCAGGGCATCTCCTTAATGCATGCATTCAATTCAAATAGGGGTGCATGATGTGTCAGTGATACCCCGAGTTTCAGCCATTAAAGCATAAATGATGTAAGGTTTCATGCATAGGTCAATAAAGTGGAAGTACAGGAACAGTGCTTGTATATGCATTCTATGTGAATGAAGCAACAATTGTGCATCAGATTAAGCATAATAGAATAAATCACTGGGAGTTCTGCAGATTGCACCGATCGATTATTATTATTATTGTGTATGAACATGTATGCAAGTTGAATATTAATGTTGCTGTTTAGGGTCGGAAATAAAAAAAAAAAAAGATTTTGTTCTTCGCATAAAATCCTATTCTTGGAGTCAATGCTGCTGACTTCAGGAGAAATGGGCACTAGGACATTACCCCTCACACCTGCTTGTTGTAGTAAGCAGTATAAAAGGAAATGAGAGGAGGGAGCTGTGTCTCTTAGTGGACTCTGAGAAAAGTATTCTATAGTAAGAACAAAATCCTAGTTTTTCTTTTGTACATTGAGGGATACAGTTTTGAAGAATTCTGAGACATAGGGACGTTCAAACAGAAGGACGGGCACCACATCAACCAGCTCAAATACTACATAAGCCACCTGAAGAACTTTTCTGCCCAAACTAGCGACCAAAGAGACAGAAACTTCAACTTTATAAAACTTAGCAAAAGTATGAACAGAAGACCAAGCTGTGGCCTTGCAATTTGAGCAACAGAAGCTTGATTCTGAAATGCCCAAGAAGTATTAAGTGTCAGAGTAGAATGAGCAGAAACCGGTAAAGAACCTTATCCCGCAACTCATAAGCTTGAATGACAAGCTGACAAATCCACTTACAAATAGTGGATCTATCAGCTGAACAACCTTTTCTAGGACCTTCACATAGAACGAATAAAGAATCTGAATGCCTAAAGGGAGTTGTAGCTGACAGATAAACTTTTAACAGCTCGCACAACATCCAAACAATGAAAGACATTTCCTTAGGATGAACAAGCTGGACAATGTGAAGAACAAGTGGAAACAATGTCTTCATTTAAATAAAAGGCTGATGAAGGAGCTAGGGTAGATCTCTGAGTGTTGTTGTATCTCTGATGAATAAATAATATTTACATGGCAGATGATGTGTTGCTGATACCATTCTGATTGGGTAAAAAGGAAGCCTGCGGTATTAAAATAAACTTGTCCCTATGAAAAACCAAATAGGGTTCTCCACAAAACAGCAGAAAACTCGGAAACCCTTCTACCTAAGGTAAGTATTACAATTTATATCGCGCCAACAGTTTGTGCAGCGCTTTACAATATAAGGAAGTAGGGCTGCAACAACTAATCGACATAATCGATTATTGAAAAAGTTGACAACTTTTTCAATCATCGATTAATCGGCCTCTGATTAGTTGGCCCTGTTCACGGCTCCACACAAGCTGTGCGCCGCCCGCCCACATCCACGATCGGCACAGGGACATGGGGAGAAGGAGTAAGGAGGAGCAGGTGGGGGGTGACAGCCCATGATAGACAGGCCCGATCTCAGAAGCAAGTTGCTGGAAGATTGCTCAGGTAAGCCTGCACTTTCCCACACATGGTGCTCTATAATGTATTCCTCTATAGCTGATGGTACATTGTGCCGTATATTATACCACCAGCTAAAGAGGACTACAAATCCCAGCAATACATTATACACTATGTATAATGTATTGCTGAGATTTGTTGTATTCCTCTATAGCTGGTGGTATTCTGCATTGTGCTGTATAGAGGACTACAAATCCCAGCAATAATACATTATACAGCGCAATGCGGAATACCACCAGCTATAGAGAAGTACAACAAATCCCAGCAATAGTACATTATACAGTGGTGCAATGCAGAATACCAGTAGCTATAGATGACTACAAAACCCAGCAATAGTACATTATACAGCGCAATGCAGAATACCGTCAGCTATAATGTACTATTGCTGGGATTTGTTGTATTCCTCTATAGCTGGTGATATTCTGCATTGTGCTGTATAATGTACGATTGCTGGGATTTGTAGTCCTCCATAGCCAATGCCATTCTGCATTAATTGCTGTATAATTTTACACTTTCTATTTCACTATATTGCACACCACACTTTTTTTTTTTTTTTTTTACTTCCACCGCTCCAAGCTTGCTCCTGTGATGGACTACAATCTCAATGCAAACTAGTAGTCCCATCACTGGAGCCATTTTTAAAAATGTATTTTCTTTTTTATCCGATTAACCGAACTTAATAATCGATTTTGAAAATAATCGTTAATAAGTCAAGGCAAGATGGTAAGAAGGGCCCTGCCCCTGAGGGTTTACAATCTAAAAGAGGAGGGGGAAGTGATACATGAGGAGGTAGCTGTGTGCGGCTGAATTGTTTGAGAAAGTGATAGTGCAGTGGTTAGGTTGAGGGGGGATAGGCTTCCCTGAAGAGATTAGTCTTTTAGAATCATCTAAAGGCAGAGTAGGAGATAGACTGACAGGTTGGGATAGGGAGTTCCATAGGATGGGCGAGACTAGAGAAGTACTGGAGGTGAGCATGGGGGCAGGAGATCTTGGGAGGAGTGAAGGGTACGGTTAGGGTGATACTTTGAGATGAGGTTGGAAATATAGCGGGGGGCTAAAGGTAATGGACACAAGAAAGACAACCTTTCTGAATAACAAAGAACATTTTTATTAATTTGTCATCAGTGGATAAGAAGCCCCCTGTCCCCCACCATGTAAAGTAAAACAATGAAGCCCCCCTCACCTGCTTGTCTTTCTGCAAGGCCTATACACACCCCTTCACTTCCAGGCTAGTATTTCAGTGCTGTGATAATTTGAGAATTACTCTGTCATCCAATACTGTACCCCAATTCATTTTAGATCTTTTTTTAGACAGAGCTTTTTTGGTGGTACTTAAAAAAATGTTTTTTTTTAAATGTATTACTATATAAAGAAAGAAGATCAAAAGCTTTGAAATAAAACCTGTTTCCCTTAGGTTCTGTTGTAAATCATAGAAACTAAAACTACCAGGACAGTATGAAAAGTAGACATAGATAGAATTTTTTTGCTGCAGGTTTTGAAAATGAAGAAACCTGCTGGCGCCGAAGGGCTCCCAGATGTAAATATTATACAGTTTACAGCTGCGATTGGTCATCAAAGTGATCACATGGTGTTTTATCCAAGGACAGTCCTGTTAACAGTGATTAATAGCTATTTATAAATCTCTTTTCAGAAATAAGATATCCACCTGCCCAATGGTTTTCTTTTTTAACTATTCGAGACGTGACCGGGGACAGCATAACTCCTGTGAACATGTGCAGGAGTCACATCATCAGTGGCTTGGCCAGTGGCCAAAGAGGATTGCCACGGGACCCAGAAGAACTGGCAGCAGAGACTAGTGCCTGGACCTGCTGTGGCTGAAGGACAACAAAGAATAAAGTAGCTTCACCATGATCTAATAGTATGCTTGGCTGAGTGTGAACATCTCCCATATTCTGAAAGTATGCAATGAAGTTGCTTGTACGTTAAGGACCTGTGCATAAGATGTTAAGATAATTTGCTATAAATAGCTGAACCTTATAGAGGAAAACCTGTTTCACCGCAACGTCATCCATTTACCCATCACAGCTTCAAGTGTAAGGTCCTTCAGGCAGCTTTTTGAGCTGCAGGCAGTCCCCTTTTTCCTGCATGTTGGGCTTCTTAGAAATAGTTTGCGGTTTTGCCCATCCCTCAGTTGAACTGCTTGTGGATGTGCTGAAAGCTAAAGACTTCCTGTGTTCCTCAATGGATAAGTAAAATTAGGATTTTTATACTCACTCTACAATTATTCACTTGGTGTCCATTCAGCGACACAGGTCCCTCCCCTATGTGGTTATGATTTTGCTCTTAGTATTGCTTTGCTACAAAACTGGAGCAAGCAGTATAATATGCCGTAAGTATATCAGGCTTCCTGTGTCCCTCAGGAAAGTACAAATTGTATCCTTTAAGGACTAATACCTGTGCAGGCTACGTGAAAGGGGACCATACTTGTGGAGACTACGTGCCCAGTGACAATACCTGCGCGGGCTACACGCCCAGTGACAATACCTGCGCTGGCTACACGCCCAGTGACAAAGTACCTGTGGCAGACTATGCGCTCAGTGACAATACCTGTGGCAGACTATGCGCTCAGTGACAATACCTGTGGCAGACTACGCGCCCAGTGACAATACCTGTGGCAGACTACGCGCCCAGTGACAATACCAGCGGCAGACTACGCGCTCAGTGTGTAAATGTTAATCTGCAATTGTACATCAGCTATAATGAGCCGGCAGTAATACATATCACCGCTGTTTTATCTGATCTCCCAAGCTGTATAGTAAAAAAGAAAGAAAATGGACAAAAAGATGCAATACAAAAAATAAAACAAAACATACCATTTATATGGAAAACTGAAAATGCACCACAAGCAGAGTTTACAATGAATATATAATATGTATATACAAATATATATAAAACAGTTTGCACATAGCTATATAGATCATTACTCTGAAAAATATAACAAGGAAAAAGGCAGAACACATGGATCCTATATATATCTTTATCTAAGTATATACACATATACATACACAGAACATTGCTTGGAAAAACACACTGTCTACCCTCTGTTGCTGGAGGTCAGTATCATCAGAACATCTGATGCAGAGCTGGCACACAATTCAGTTGTGCCCTCGGATTTGCAGACGGCTCTGCTAAGGTGGAAAGAAGAACAGAAAGGTGATGAACAAGGTGAAGCATGTATACTGTATAATGTCTCAGATTGCTTGGCATTGTAGAACTAGGATACTAGAAGCTGCAGGTTGTTTGTCTCTCACACATTGTACATAACTAAACCCAAAGCAGCTCACATGATAATATTCTGCTTATTTGCTGGACTTGATGTATTTCAGTTGTGCTTTGCATCATAGATCACTGCCATTATACTGTTTGCAGCATTGGCTCAGTTCTTATTAGATGTGCTCATAATTTGAGTGACTGGAGAGCAGTAGCTGTACCCCTAGGCGAGTAGGCAGTCAGATAATCAGTATGCAATAACAGGAGATCAGGTCTGTAAGAAAAGCATGTTCCAGTTCAGAAGAAGCGATGCGGTCACTTCAGTGATTACAATGCCACATGGAACGCCTCTTTGCATATTAGCTTTATACATATATACACCAGAAACCCGCCACATGACAGCATGACACAAAGCTCATCAATTCATTCAGCAGAGAAAGTGAAAAACAAAGCCACCTGAGCAGTTAAAGAATGGACCATGTCAGAGCACGCAGAAATGTTACTGTCGTCACCGGATTCAAGTTTATTTCCATTTCTACAGCCAGCATTTGTGGAAGACTTTATTCAAAATGATTCCATGATAGATGTATATTCTGTATGACTGCATAAAAAAATAGGTCTATGACTAGTGTGAGCATTTATACAACAGACAAGCCTTTTGTCTTTCTGCCATGGTCTCCGCAAAGAGGGACATTGTTTTATTGCGGCCTTCAGTATAAAAGTGAAGGGATTAGTCGTGTGCCTTCTGCAGAACTGATTCCCTCTGTCATTTAACCTGTACACGGCAGCAAAGCATCACTTTTGTAACATCTATACAACTGCAATAGTATCCATAATAACCCTTCTTTCTATAAAGCAGAACATTAAGGGGTGTATTATAAACAATTCGCAGAGCCGTTCCCCCTGCGAAATTGCATGTACATTCATTATGTGTGAATGGAGGCAACACTGAACATTAGCATTTATTCTTTCCAGGTCAAAGTAATATCAGGCATGATGACATTATGGCCAATAGATGGCGCTGAGGAACCCAAGACATAAAGATTTATTCCCTATGCTCCTCAGCTCCACCTAGTGGCTATAATACCAAAAGGAGGTTTTTGTCAACAGATCTTGAGTGCCTGGTGCCACACCCCTGGTTTAATCAACAAAAAAGGTAAGAAGACACTAGTGGGGCTTTTATGGCACCATGTGACAAGTCCAAGAAAACACAATAATTGAATTAAAAAAGTTGTATTTATTGAATACAATCGTAAAAAGCCATGATTGAAATGTATAAAATGTAATCATGGCTTTTTACGATTGTATTCAATAAATAAAACTTTTTTAATTCAATTCATTATTGTATTTTCTTTTGTCACATGGTGCCATGAAAGCCCCACTAGTCTCTTCTTACCTTTTTGTTTAGTGGCTATAATGCTGTATTTACCTGATATTACATTTCACCTGGAAAGAAAATATGATAACATTTGTACATAATGTACATGCAATTCATCAAAACTGGAGCAGTTCCCGAAGTAACCAATCAGCTTCTCTCTTCAGTTAAAGCTTTGAACATGAAAGACAGAAGCTGATTGGTTGCCATGTGCAGCTGCTCCAGTTTTGATAACTCCCCTCCCCCCTATAGCGCCTTCATTCGGGGCAGCCACAGGAAGCAATGTCACAAAGCATCAGTCCATGTGCAGAAAGTCAAAAGCTTGAACTCCTTTGTAAGGACCGCTAAACATAAATTTAGAGGTTTAGTTACATTTAAAATGAATATGTACAATTCTAAGAACAAAATATGTGTAATACCAAGGTCATTTAGTGGGGAGTAAAAATGGCAACCACTCAGACCAATTATACCTAGTAAAAGGAAGGTGCACATGGGCAGGGCAGTTCACAGAATACAAAAAAAATCTCCAGTACATGTACCAGCAAGTCAGCAAAAAACAAAGTATAAACTTTTTTAACAATTTGCCTTAAAAACGGGGTTTTTGTTGCACATTTCTTATATTTTACAACACAAAGCTATCGTCCTGCCACCCTTCACCTCTATATGAGCACAGAACAGGCTGCCTGTAAAGTGCCAGATATCCCACTTCTTGTACACAACATTTACACACATATTAGTCCGAGGATGTTAAGAACTCCAGCAGCTGAACTACTGCCAGCACTGGACAAGTGAAACACTCATAAAAAAAGGATTCCAAAGACAGATTTTTGGAGCATCGCAAATGAGAAACAAAAACCAGCAGGGAAGTTGTAGGTTCCATGTCTTGTTAAGGATCAGCAAATGAAATTCTGATTTGCTTCTGATGTGGCAAATTCATCATGTAAAAAAGAGGAGACTTTTGGGTCACTCGTACATCTGACTTTGCTCCTCCTTCCGTTCCGTGTGATTAAACAGATAATTACAGAAGACCACATGATTTACAGCTGAATTCTAGGCACACAGATGCTCACAATGCAGAAACCCATCTGAACACAATTAGATATGAATTGGTAGCCAAGTCTTCTGGTCCCTGCCAAACAGCACAGCCAGGCCAGCCACCTTGCTTTTGTCTACTGCATTCAGCTACCACAATATGTACTTTTCTCTATCAGGGACAAACTCTCCGTGCTCCTACCCTTTTCTCCCATGAATGTATGCAACATTAAAGTCAAAAGGTTGATAAGCAATTTCTAATGCTGATGGAATCGCTTACAATGGATGCTGCTCCTTGGATGTTTAGAAGTTTTAGTTTCCTGCAGAATCAGCTGGTCCCCTGAGCACTGGCCTGACTTCCTGTTATAGTGTGGCTCCTTTCCCTTACAGGATCCTATGGAATCACCCTGGTGTGTGCTAGTCTCCACAAACACAGCAAGGCATGCTACTCTCCTTCCTTCTTCAAGCTACTAAATGGACATCTGCTGGAGACTGTTCTGTCCCTTGTGATCTTGTACTGAATAGGAAGTTCAGGGAAGTCAAGCTGAGAGAGTTGGAGCCAGCTGTTTGGAAAAGTGATTGCAAGTGCTTGACTAAAATATTAAAAAGCACTTTGCAAGGCTATATATATATATATATATATACTGGATTCACTAAGCATTGAATGAGAGTGTAACTGTGCACACAAGGAGAGATTTGTGTGTGGCTACAATACATCATGTTGTTTAATTCTGATAAATATTGGATATGATATACAGGGGATAGCACGGCACATATTGAGCTTTCAATGTAACTATGGATATTTTTATTTAACTGTCAGTTCCTCAGCAGACTTTGGGGGTCAATTCTTCAAGAATGGAGCAGCATTGAGCATATGCAGTAGGAAAGGTATTTACTTTCTTCTTTTGCCGTTTTACATTTGCGCCAAGGGCGCTTTAGAACAGCACCATGGCTGATAACAGCTTCTTCAGGAGATTAAAAATTGTGATTTTCCTGCAGTGGTTAAAAATAAATTTGATCAATTTATTATGATACATAACTGGTCCAAATTGTGTTTTTGATACCGTGGGGCTCAGCTTTAAGTACTTGCTGTGGAAAAAGTCACTATTTCAACAAAATTTTCATATTGCAAATATTTGGCAATGAAAACATGATTTCAGATCAAATGGTTTGAACAACAGTCCGGTACCATATACAGGTAAGTCAGGGCTGGACAAATCCCAGGAGTCAATGCTCCTCAGAAATTACAGCTGACACCTAACTTTTGCGGGTGTTTCTAGTTGTAGTCAATGGAGCTGCCTCCTAACAATTTCCTGCGGGTTTCTGGATTGGACAGACTGGCTCCTAAATTCCAATCGCATTTCTCCTCCGCTGAGTAAGCACGATTCACTTTTTTTACAGAATATCCAACCAGTTCTGTAGAAAACCGTAGACCAGTTGACTCATTTCTAGCTGGAATTTTTACAAAGAAGACGTTGTGATTGGATGCTATGGGCAAAACATCCAATTGTTATAATTAGGGATGCACCGATGCCAATACTAGTATCAGTGCCGAATGCTCCGATACCTACCTCTGATACCGGAACTTCCCTCTGACCAGCAGTGCCAAGGGAGCATGGAGCCGGCTTCCTTTCCAATCAGAAAGCCGGGCATTGGGTTATGACCCGCCTCCCTGATTGGTTAAGGAAGCTGGCTTCACTTGTTGCTAGGCAGCCTGGCTCCCTGACCAATCAGAAAGCCGGACGGCACCTCATGACCCACTGTCCGGTTTCCTGATTGGTCAGGGAGCCAGGCAGCCTCAGGTAGTAAAGCCGGTGTTCTTTCGATAGAACACCGGCTTCCCAGGCAATTAGGAAGCCAGGTGGCTGCTTCCTGATAATCGGGGAACACGACGCCAGTATCGGTACCTGTGAGTACTGAAAAAAAATATCGGTACTCGTTACCGAGAAAACTGGTATCGGTGCATCCCTAGTTATAATGATGCCCTTGGGTCGATTACAAATTGGGCCCTCCTGCATTGCAAGTTGAGAAGCAAACAATTACATAAATTGCCAACAAGCAATGCCATAAACTCCAGGCATACCTTATAAATTAAAGAGATGGTTTTCCTCTAAGCAAAATCCACTGGGCAGGGGTGTCAGAGTAAGATCCACTGGGCAGGGGTGCGTGTAAAATGTACTTCTGAAATGGACACATTAGTCAGCAGTAAATTAGGTGTAGCTGCAGAATATTGTCACACACCTCCAGGATGGTATGCTAAGATTACTATTAGCTGTAAACTCTAATGTTGTATTCTATTCGGTACTTACTGAAAAGAAAAGGATGGCCTGAAGTTAAACTTTTTCATTTCAGAGTTTTTTTTCTCTCATCCCATGCACTGCCCAATCATTCATCAGCATCATAAGATGATAGTATATGAAGAAGCAGATGAGTTTAGCCCAGTTGAGTCTATGGCAACAAATTATATTAAAATAACATGAGCAAATTCCAATGAGAAGGAGAATTCTATCTGGAAAACAATACAAACTACACTAAAGCAACCCAAATACTGGCCATGTTAGTCGGTAGTACTGGGATATGGCAGGGCACAAGCTGATCTTCAGAATGGCAATCTTGAACTATGCTTAGGAGGTCATTAAATAGGATGGCCATGTTTTAAAAAGATTTGTGCTCAACAGCTACATTTACAAATGGCTGCAAACTAAAATTAAAAACACTAAAAAAGTAAAAAAAAAAAAATCTATTATTATGTGTTATAAACACATTGCGGCCTGCGGATATAAATATGAGAAAACTCATCACTTAATTAGAAGGGTCTAAAAAATACAATTTAAAAATACTTCCACATTATACGTCATTTTTTCACTATTCATCATTTTAAAGGCTCAAAAGATGTCAGAGAACTGGAATAAAACTGCAGAGAAGATGAAGCGCAGTACTGCAGGTCAGGGCTGTATAATCCCATTATGAATGTACAGATGGAGGGCAAGTGTACCGTGTAAATGTCGTGTACTATGTGCCATCAAGTTGTAGCCACATTCACAGTGCTGCTGACCTACAAACCACGGCCTATAGTACAAATTAGGTACTGTGGGTTAGAGCTACATTTTGACTACAGCGGGCCCCGTCCAACATTCAGAGATGGGAGAAGGAAAAAAAAAATTTCGACATTCACTGAACTCCAACACAGCAACGGCTCTCGGCTGTCTCCTAGAAATGTTGGGAAAGATTTCATATATGTAGCAATCACTGGTGATAGGAAGCTTAGCCCTTTCCTGCTAAACCCACGCTCTGTGCTCTAATTATGAATGGGGTGCAAAACACTGCCCCGTCAGAACCGACATTCCCGACACAAGGTCCATAGGATCTACTGAAAATCTCAGAAATCCTGGCCAATGGAAGGACTGACCGTGAGGGCCGGCAAGTGCTCGGTGTGGGATTAAGGGCCTGTGTCATCAGGCTTTTCATTTGTATTAGTCTATGGCCCTGCTGCCCAACACACAGCCCACCAGCACTCTGCACGCGGCCTTAGGCATCATCGGCTGTACTGCCTGCATTGAGGGCAAAGCTTCACGTGTTGGGCACCAGGGTTTAAAGGCTCAGAGAGTCTATGACAAGAACATCTCCACCCTACAAACACTATTAGCTGGATGCCGCCGCTAAAGCTGCCCGCACACACTGGCAATAGGTGGGGCCATTCCCAGTGTCTGTAAGATCTTCCTGTATCACACTACTGCATGATGAAGTGGTGTCATGCCCAGTGTCAGTAAGGTTCTCCATCGTCAAAGCCATACGGACAGCAAAAACGAATTGTAACCACAGTATTTCAGAAGTTAACATGTGTTAACATATATTGATCAGGCTGCCAATGCACCACAACACACAAAAGTGTATTGCTCATTTTTGTAAATGCATGATGGGGTGCCATTCAAAAAAAGTCCTAACTTTAAACACACATGGCTGCCATCTGTGCATTGTGGTGCACTGCAGATAACAGGTTGTACATTGCTGTGCATGTTAACACAACCTATATATGTGAATCTAGCCCTAAACTACTGTCTGTATTAGGATTTATTCAGACTAGTAAGCTGCAGTGATGTGTTCTACTACGTATTACCGCAATGCAAGAAACTGAAAAGTGCAGGACATGGCGGTGGCATTGATTTTGAATTTCCCCCCAATGGACATACCCAGTGCATCACAATTCACAGATGTGAACCATCTCTGCATTGCGGTGCACTCTGTGGAGAAAAACAAACTGCTGCAAGGCTGTTTTTTTTTTGTTTGCACCGAGATTTACCGACAGTCAATTGTAAATGAACTCAACACAGTGCACCTCAACACACTAGTGTTTTTTTCCTATTATAAACCTTAATAATCTCATTTGACTTTGCCCATAGTTGAGTCTCATCACATACATAAAGCAGGAAAAAGGGAACGTTAGGATGCTACAAGTGAATTATACCTTTACACTCTGAAAAGAAATGATTTCAATGCTGGCACAATAATTACTGACCAAGCAATACCTGCAAAATCATTTCAATGTATGAGCTCTCTGGGTATGGACTGTAGTATTACCTGATAAAAAAACCAAAGCCGACCCAACAGAAATCACTTTTCAGGCGATTAACGTTTACGTATTGAACTAAAAATGATGTCCATTTCATTATTAAAAGGTGCTTGAGAAGCATTGTAAGATAAAGTGCATGGAAACAGAAATACAACTGCCAACCATTGGTACCAGCATCCTGTGTTCCTGGCACGCACTGGTCCAGCTTGTGATTCGAAGGACTGCTCCATACAGCTGGGAAAAGTTCATGTCTGCAAGCATGGAGAGCGTTTATGATAAAAATGGGTGGAATTATTGCTAAAAACAATAAGGAAGTAGCCTTATGTAGTTCGTAGACAGGGTGGCACCAATAACTTGGCCATGCTCATTTTCCAGCTGACCTGTTATTCTTTTACAGCAGGGAGATAGCCATGACAACAAAAGGATATGGAAGAAGCTGCATAAGCACAAGGCAGTATTCATCTCAGAGCATCCATAGGGGTTGTGTTTAACAAACTCCTACAGAAAGATTTCCAAGCTGTCTCATTTTCCAATATCTATCATATTTTCTTTGCAGTTCTCTCAGCTGGCATACAGTTCTCCAAACAAATCAGATGTTTCTTCATTTGCATAAAGGTCCCTGGGAGTAAGAGGTCCCGCCTCACACCAGATGTAGTTTGGAGCAGCAAGAGTTGTGTCATGCAGGACCGTTCAATGTGGTCTCAGAATTTACGGCAACATCTCCATGGCTGTAATGGGAAGGAAAGGACAATGTTACAAAAATGAAATACATCTGAAATCCACACATTCAAGTAGTGTGGAACATGCAGGGACTATAGGCACTGCCAACAAACCCATCGCAACCAAACAGAATTTCTCCTCCCAGTTTGTATGGGAAATTGCACCACCTTCTTAAATACAGCTGATTATCACTGCACAAAAAGCAAAGAGGGCAACTAGACATACAGAAGAGAAATTCACTGCAAATCCTGTATGAGGACTCATGGAGAAACTGATGAACCATACTAGTCATAGAAAACAATACTATAAAACGCACCCGGTAATCCCCACATCTGCCACACATGCTGATAACTATTAGACAATTATTTATTTATAGAAAATGTCTAATACTGCTCATAGTCAAAATGCAAAATCACCACAACAGACTTGATAGAATTTGTCTATGCAAATGTCAATTTTAAATGACCTTTGTCCCAATGTAAACATAGCTTCCGTGTGCTGGTATTAGGAATAATAAGACAGCCATGCCATCACACTAGAGTTTCAGTTTCTGCTGAACATGGGTTGGGTACACAAAGTGCATTCTGTACAGTCTGCAATACCTTACATACTCCACACCCATCAACTCTGAATGTTGTGACGTATGTTATATACTTTAGCACAGTGCTGTTTTACTACTAGACCATTACCACGAGAGTTTCCAAATCCCATCAGTTCAATAAACTTCATCCCCAGTTGGGCCTTTCCCATCTTGTACAGGAGCCAGAAAATTGATCTGTCCCTACCAAAATAGCCAGGACACAAAGTGAACCTGGGTGAGAAGTCTGGCTGCATGTTGTAAACGAGCCTCAATGAGACCACCGGAAAGCTGAAAATCCCCTATAATCAATTAAGCACTAACCCAAGCCACTTCTATAAATCATGCACTCACCTCTTTTCTCTGCAAGAACATTGTGCGTTTTTGATGCATGCAGCTGCTGAACACTGCTCTTTAGCTTCATCCTCCGTGCTACTACTACATGGATGGTTTTCTTTTGCACATCTGACATCCGCAATTGTCAACTGATCAATGGCTAGGTCATCGGGATTGCTGTGGAAGGAGAAGTTACTGCTATAAAAATGGGTGTAACAATGACACTGATATTTCATCATGCTCACTTGAAAGAATAAATATCAAGGCAAAAAAAAAAAAAGAATCATGACATTTACCACCCCGGTGCATAAAATAAACTCCTATATGTGCACATGGGCTGTGTGTTAAAGGGAATTTGTATTTGTGGTTCTATTTTAGTAGGATATTGTCTAAAACTATTTTATTTCCTCTGGTAAATCATTTTATTAAGTTTGGGTCCTTAAACAGTGTTAATTGGACGGTGTTCAGTGGAAAAAGATTGCAAGGGTAAAAAAAAGAGAAGCTGAATGAATAAGGGGGAAAGGGTGTGTGTGTGGTGAGGGAGGGAGGGAGCAGAAAAGGCCATCGATCATACTAAATTATGGTCCAGATGCCTGTGCTAGTGGAAGGGATGCCCAGGGTTCCAAAAGACTTTTACAACTCTGGTGGCAGGAACGTGGTCACCTGTTTCTCATACTTGGAAGCATTTGGGCACTCTATACAACAAATTAGCTTCAATCTTTTCATGTATCATAGTTTGGGTAACTTTATTCTGAACCTCAGTGAGGCTATGTTTAGTGCGTCTCTATGTCCTAGCAATCATTTAGCTACAATAAATACTCACAGAAATTTGAAGCAGGCATTACTGATGTTTGCTTGGGATGAGTTTATTCTCCCTTTTTCTCTAATTTATTATCCGGGGGTGTGGTGCCACACCTATACCTGTTTACGCTCCCTGCCTAATATATTTCTCCTGTTATAAGTTTCCACATATGATTAAAGTACCCTGTGTGTGGGTTTTCCATCACCCAAAATAGATAGATGAAGAACTAGCAAGTGAAAATGTACACATTCAATAAAAGCAGCCTGGAATTCAGAATACTCAGGCTGCTGTACAAGTAAACAATATGTATAGGCACAATTTGGATCTCCTTGCTTGTGCTTCATTCCATTGATCTGTGCTTACTCCACCTCTCCTACTGCCTCTTGATTAACCCCCAACCCCCTTCCTGTGCTGCTGCTGCCTGTGGATCGGTGGCTCCCCTACCTCTTACTACTTTTTAATGCTTCCCTATCCTATATTGCTGCTAGCTTTTGACCTGTGGCTCCTCCACCTACCTCGAGTCTCCCCTTTCTGTGCTATTGCTGACTTTGATATGTAGCTTCACCATCTTTCCGTCTGCATACCCCCTTCTGTGCTGCCCATGGACCTGTGGTTCCTCCACCTCTCTTGCTGCCTCTTGATTACCCCTCGTATCATGCTGCTATTTTCTGTGAATGTGTGCTCCTTCCACCTCAGGGAAAGGGTCTGGCATGAGACTCTAAAGACCTGTTTTACTACCAACATGAAAGCACCACATTAAAAAAATGATTCAGTATTTCAGCTTTATATTAACATTTATGTATAAGTCCAGTTTAAGGATATCTGGTCATGATTAGATTTAGGAACTTGCAGGCTTTCAGATGAAGGATTTTAACTTGACCCTTATCAGGCTTTACTTACTCAGTCTGAGGAGAAGTGGAGCTCCTGGATGAAGGTGAAGAAAGGTATATTTGCCCCATGCTGAAAGCACAGAGTCTACTGTACGCGTACAACAATATCACATAACAGGGACCATTGGTCAAATACTAGAAGCACTAACAGGGTTCTGCATTTCATAATGTTATTGCTGTTAGGGCCTGGAAGGTGGTGTGTGTTATTAGCATGAATTGGGGCCACCGTCAAGACTTCAGAAGGCTTCTCACCTCTGACTTTAGACAAACTAGGTAAAGTAAATGAAGGGGTATCTTTTTACATATGCCTGTAGACTGTTTAGATTCTTTCATAAGCCCAATCATTAGAGCTGCAACAGTTAATCGATTTAGTCGATTAAAATCGACGATTGAAAACGTTACCAACGTTTTCGATCGTCGATTCGTCGGATATCGATTGATTTCCCTGTTCGGGGCTCTACACGCGGCCTGAAGCACACGCTGCTAAGCTGCTGGTGTTCTGCACTGCGCCGCTGTATTATGTACTATATTGCACACCACACTCTTTTTTTTACTTCTACCGCGCCAAGCTTGCTCCCGTGATGGACTACAATCTCACCACAAACTAGTAGTCCATCACTGGAGCCTTTTTTTTTTATCCGATTAACCGATTAATCGAACTTAATAATCGGCCAACTAATCGATTATGAAAATAATCGTTAGCTGCAGCCCTACCAATCATGACTTGCTCTCTTTATATCTGACTGGATGCTGTGGGTCAGAACAGGCAGTTTCTTTGGAAGACAGGGGTGGACAAATTAATATGGAATTCAGGAGCCAGCGCAATGTCTTATTTTTGTTAGGAGCCAGCTCCATTGACAGCAACTAGAGAAAACCTCAAACGTTAGATGCCAGCATTGGCTACCTGGCTCCTGGGATTTACCTGACTCTGGTTTGAGATGTTGGCATACCAGAGATAACCCCAGAGAAATGTGTACATATTATGCAACTCTGCAGCCTGATGGCAATGTATGCTTCAGAAGATATTAGGATGTTTCATTCAGTTTTGATGACACTGTTTCAATTATTTCAAAGAAATGTTATTGTTTTTCAACAATAATCTGTCTTAAAAAAAACTGCATACATTTTACATACAACTCCACCTGCCAATATGTCTGGGTCTACAAATAGTTTTTATGGAAAGCAACCTCTTTTTATACATTATTCATTGTAAGCTCTGTCTGAATTGTCAGGTTTTTTTACAGGTTATTTTAAACTTTATATGACAACTGAAGTGTAGTTATTTTTATGGCCTTATGAACCTATTTTATGTCTTTGAGCCCAAGATTCAGACTTTGCACAGAAGCTAAAACATATTTATTGATTAGTAAGAAGCTAATATAAGAGATTGTGTGACAAGCATAGCAATGGTTAAACCATCCAAAACAGATCATTCATCAATTTCATATACAAGTCAATACTGGTGAAACAGATCGCTTGGGTGTATTGCTTGCACAAAGGACACTAAACAGATCAGCTACTCCCATTGTTAATTACATGCCCACCATGCAAAGCAGTGCAAAGGTAGTGAAAATGTGTGGGACATGCAATGCAAGCTTATCTACTATCCTGAAGACACACTTCAAACACTTGCCAGGAGGAGGGAGAATCTCAGGGACAGAAATCTATCAAAAAGGAGCAGATTACCGCTCCTAGTGCACAACTTGAAAAACCACCATCTCTAGTTTGTATACACCAGCTGGGATAGCTCCTGCATGTATGTGACTGACACAAATACGAGATTGTGCAATCTAAATATCATCGATTTCTGCTGCCATACTTCAGGTAGCTGTGCCCCAAAAAGATCTCAATATAGTAAAACGCAAAATACAATATGGTCTACTTCCATTCACGAAGTCCAATTGCTTAGATCATCAGGTTACTTTGATCCCCACCCTTTCCCCAGCAATCACGCCCAGAATACGCTGTGCCACTAATATGACCAAGAAAACCTGTGAAAATAGATTTTTTAGGAAAAATTGCTGCTGTTGGTATTAAAACAGGTGTGGTTACTAAGGCCAATGAGTCATTATAGTGAAATACACATGCAGCTAGTACAGTCTGAAAACTACCATCCCGAAAACTGGTTCCAGGTGACTGACTAAGCAGTTCAACACTATAAGAATGACAGCCCCAGAGACTTCACCTTTGAAACCTAAAGGGGCTATTCACTAAAGGGTGAAGAGTTTGGAAAAGGCAGGAGAAGTGCACAATCTAGGACAGGGGCGCCCACTATTTTTCGTCTGGAGATCTACTTTTCAAATGACGAGCTCATTGAGATCTACCAACGAAAAAATACCTGCATTCAGGGGCGGGAGGGGGCGTGGCGGTGCATTGAAGTCAATGGCACCGCAGCCAGGCTCCGCAGGCAGGCCCCTCGCCCACAGTGCGATCGCCTGCATTAGTTCTGTGACAGCGGCTCCGTCCTCTGCCCTCCCCCGCCGCCGGTTCCTTCACTTCTTCTCGGATCCCCGCTGGGGAGAGCAGCGGGGATCCAGAGAAGCAGCGGGAGGAGAGGACATGGCGATCTACCAGTGATCGCTGCGCGATCGACTGGTAGATCAGGATCGACCTTGTGGGCACCCCTGATCTAGGACAACATAGCTGAATTGGAAAGTCATCCGAATTGGAGAATTCTTTCCAAATCAGCGATGTTGTCCTAGTTTGTTCACCTCTCCTACCTTCTCCAAACTCTTCACCCTTTTCTGAATAACCCCCCTAAGTCTACCATGGCAGGTTCCACATTGATATATTTACAGGTGAGCTCTAATACTCTTATCCTAAATCCTCTAACATAAGTAATAGAATCTGACCAAGCTCTACTGGTTGAAGATCCCAAAACATGCCACGGTTGCTGATACATGACAGTGGGTTAGAATATTTCCCATGAATTCTTTGACATTAAACTGCATTTTCAGCAGAGATGTGGTAGCAGTAGCTGCAGAGACATCTGGAAAGAGCCTCATGCTTGAATAGCAGAATGAACATAACCTCAGATGACACTGCGCTTATGGCAGTATTCAGCAAGATCTCCCCTGACGGCAAACAAAACTCAACTGAAATCAAACATAAATAAACACAGAGCCCAAGTACACAAACCCTGATACTGGGCATATCAAAAAGGTACAAACTATTCTGGTAACAATCTCATCACACATGGGGTGAGATGGGCTATCCCTGAGTGTTGCTGGAATAATGGGATTCCATGGGGTAGTTCCAGTTTAGGACTATTGCAAGTAGCTGGAACCATACTCTTAAAAGGATAAATGCACATTACATGATAAAATCTTAACCAAAAGTGTAACTAAAAGCAAATCTCTTCATTGTACACTACATATCCTGTCCTAGGTCAAGCCCTTTCTTTCTTTGGAGCTCCCAGAATTCTTTCAAATGAAGTGTTAATGCCTTGCCATAAAGAACACATGTTCATTTTTATGGTGCATGCACAGGTTTTTAAAGAATGGTGGTTGGGCATTTTAGGGAAAAAAAAAAAATGTTAAACCCGACTGTCTGTACTACAGAGGTATTTGCCGTCATCTACATTTTTCCAGCAGAAGGAGGGATTACTAAGTGAAATTATACCTGATGTACCATAAAAGTGGTTGACCAGCTGAATCTGCAATGCCACAAACCAGAAGTATAGCGCTATGTTTAATTTACAAAACTCCTGAAGGTAAAATATACCGTACCCAAAAGGCCTGACCCTAGGAATTCTTGGTGCTACCCACTCGGGACGGCATGCTTTCACAAAAGTCACCCGAGGTGAAGGCTTGAAAATCACCACTCACAACAGCAAAACCTTCTACTGAAAATGAGAAATCGTTTTTTCAAATTTGCTAAAGCGTAGTTTAGGATGACACCGGTAACAATGCTCACATGTTCCAAAATATTTGGATGGCCTCAATCCATTGGGAAGTCCAAGAGGAAAAAAACCCAAAAAGGTCCTGCTGCTTCTTTACAGGGAAAAGGGAGGAAGTACTGGAGCAGAGAGTTTTAGTCTTTTCATCAGTGTGGTATTTAAAGTGACACTAAACTCCGGAGTGAAATCTTAAAAATGCTTTCAAGAACCTTAACTGTTACCAAAAATGTATCTTATTTGTGCAATGTATCTTGAAGCCACTGATCCAAGCTCGCTCCTGTGATGGACTACAATCTCAATACAAATTAGTAAACTAAATGTGAGATTATAGTCCATCACGGGAGCGCACTTGGAGCGATGACCATCCTCCAGAAGGAAGGACAGTGTCAGCATGAATTCAGACATGATTTAAAAAACTACAGCCGAGTGATAGACAAATAAACATTTTTGTTAATAGGTAGGATACCGGAATTAATTTTTAAGATTTAAAGGAGAATTATGAGGTGAGTGCTTTTCACTCACCTCATAGTTCTAGCCGACCTGTGACTATGAGACTGTCACAGGTCGGCTCAGTAGATCTGGAGGTGAGCGAACACATACCGGCGTTCGCTCACCTCTCGATCCTGTCACAGCTCTCTGCCGTGACAGGGGAGGGGTTGGATTCCCCCCTCCGATCTGCCAGCGCTGACTGGTGGATCGGACAGGGGAGGGGGGCGGGTACAGCTGGATCTGCCTCTGGATAGGCAGAGCCATCTGTGAGGTCACGCAGCTGGGCGGATCCTGGCACAATTGTCGGCATCCGCTTCAGCTGCGGCGTCTCAGTATACCGCGAGCTACAGCTCACGGTATACTGAGCTTAGGGTGACGGGAGGCCGCTAGTTTGTGTCCTCCCATTACCCTAAGGAGAACTATGGGGAAAAGACTTAACCCCATAGTTCTCCTTTAACTCCTGGGTTTAGTGTCACTTTAAACTGACCAACAAGTAAGCTCCCAGGCCCCTCATGATAATTGAAGTACTTTGCAGACATATTTCATCTGGAATTATATATTAACTGATCTGATTTAGTGGAAATTCACCTGCAATTCTAATTTAGGTTCTTTAGTAAAAAGATATTTTTGCCTCTGCAGGTGGTAGACACCATCAACCATAATTTGTATATCAAGTGAAGTATCACTATAGAGAAATCTGCACTGAGAAAAATAGAGGCCATGTTTGCTGAGACTAGGAACAAGTCAGTGACAGGCAGGCAGCTAACATTTTTAGGCGTAGAGGCCAGCAATAGCAAATCGACATTTGTCTCTCCAAGAAGGTTTTAGTAAAAAAAAAAAATGTTCTTACTGGAAATGGGAGACCCCATTCTTAAGGTTCACGAATTCTTTCAAGCACAAATTACCCATTAGAGATGACTTTACCATGCATTTATCTTGCATTCATACTGCTTTTCCATTGACTTGTAAGTGGGCATAACAGGAAAGCAAGCCAAAAGCATTATTCTATGTTATTAAATTCAATATGAAAACAGTGTTCCAGTTTAAAAAATGTTTTAAAAATGCACATCAGAAGCAAAATCTAAGTACCTGTATAGACACAAACTCTTACAGTAACTTTTTTTTTTTATCATCTTCCCAAGAAGGATCTCATGGTAGAAAATAGGCATACCAACAAAGTACAGAAAGCTCTGGTTCTATAAACCTGGTTCATTCATACAAGAGCACCAATGCTTTCACTGTGATGTCATGTACCTGCAGCCATATAATATAATAAGACAACTAGAAAGACTTCGATATCAACCAAGAATGATGAGCAGATGTATGAGATGGGCAGTAAGTCAGTCACACAATATCTGGTGGATTAGCCAAACATTCAGATGAGAGTGGATAAAAGAAATGAGACTCTCCCTGCTCCTTTAGGTGTTTGGAGCACTCCAATTCTTTCCTGGCATGCTGTACATACCCTGCAGGAGTAAAGATTCTGAGTAGTACCCACAACAGGAGTTAGGACAAGAGAGAAGAGACCGGGAATATCATGGGAAAGAGAAAATAATTAAGAAAACAGTAAAAAAAAAAAAAAACACAGTGAGGATTATGAAGTAGATCTCAGTATTTTTACAGAATAGAATAAAGTAGCATGTGATGTACGTAGAAGATAAAAATGTTCAACCAAAAAAAGAAAATTGAATCTCATACTCCTGACTGAAAGAGTTAACATATTTGTAAACCACATTCTATACTAAAAACGTACACCAACAGAAAATGGACAAAATCACAACCAGGTTGGACAACCCTGGATGTCACAAGTGACAACAGGCAAACAAGTTGCCTTTGCTTGTCATGTATTTTTATTTTAAATACATACCATCCAGAACATATACTGTTATATGCTGGTATGCAACCAATGTGCACCTGTTATTGGTTGCTGCCTCAGAGTGCATATGGAATTCATCTACATGATTCACAGTTCAAAGGTTCACTCCAAGTTCCTTATATTTTTTTTTGTACAGTCCAAATACTTTTCCCAATCAACCTTCAATTACTGAATAAAACAGATCTACTGACCATGACTCTTAAAAATGAATTTCCCTTCTCACCTGCCACTGCACACCACCATTATTCCAGACATAAGGCATGCCAACTTACCTACTAAACGTGGCCTTCTCATTCTTGGTGTCCATGGTGAGTCTGATAGTCTCATGTCCAGCTCCAGTGCTGATGGTTTCAGTCACTATATTCGTTTTTTCTTCCTCCTCACTGTCTGAGCCACCAGAGGAACTGCTATCTGAACCAACGACTGGGGCTTTCCTGGCTACACACACATTCCACACGCAGGGGGACGCAGTACTAACTGAAAGAAGACAAAACAACCATACTATGAGTTCAGTTTAAACCCTTCTTCCAAGTACAATTTGGTCAGTTTAGTACTAGTTTTAACTAACCTTTATTCTGCAAATGACAAAACACACGAGGTTAAATTCACAAAGCTAACACACCAGCATAAGGACACTTATTTCCAAAAAGAGGAAACTTTATGTTCACCTAAATCCAATGAGATTTGAAAATGACAGTCCCATGGCTAAAATAGAGATCCTTCTACTTGTGTTAATAAAAAATGAGTGCATGGACTGCGTGACACACTATCTAGGTAAACAAATGACAGTAGGCTCTATTCTCAAAGCTTTAACACAAGATTAAGTATCTTTATTTTAGCCATGTGAATGGTATTTTCAAATCTCATAACTGCCACTTTTCTGAAATTAAGTATGTTAAGTATCCTGTTGTGTTGGTTTTGAGCTGAAAATATCATATATGGTTATGAAATAAAATCATATTAATTAACCCCTTCGTGACTGACGACGTACAGTGTACGTCGCCAGCATCGGGGCTGTTTAAACAGACTCCCGGCGACTTTTGCCACCGGGACTCTGTTTAAACTTATTGCACCAACATGTACAGTATACACTGTAAGCTGCCCTTACTGATCACTTTTGAAAATGGAAGCTGTCAGCCTTCTGGATTGAGTGACTTTAAATTTACTGAGGCACGGACCTGAACCTCTATAGAGATCAGGAGCACTGTCTTCATTGACCTGCACACTGCTTCCAGGTCTTTATCTCAAATGTAGTGTAGCCAGACAACTAGCACTTTTACAATGAAGTCAACAATGGCAGCCTTCCCATTAGTAAGGCTTCCTTTATTATGGACACCTTCACTCTGCTAAGGGGTATGAACCTTGTGGTTCAAAACATGTAACTATGTGTGGCAAAGTCTATCTTTTAGTATACTCAAACCATATGTGAGCATGATGATCTGCCTTATTCCTATCAGAAAGTGTAAGCGATACTCACAGAACTTTTCCTGGCTCTGTTTGGTATGTCCGTCAGAACCACTGCTCTCAGTATCTACTGGAGAACTACACCGGGGACCAGATTCAGAGCTATAGAGACAAAATAAAAAGGGAGCAGTGAGTGAAAGCAGCATATGTTTTACTTAAAAATAACCACTAGCCATTTGAAACAAAAAGTACCTCGAGTGATGTTGGGTAATAAGAGGCCTATGGAAAAGATGATAATTTTGTGACACATACCCAGTAAAACAGCACGTCACATTTGGCAATGCATTTTAGCTGCGTAGAGCAATTACAAACCTTTCACTAGTTAACATAAGCCTCACACTGCCAGTTATAGCATAGTGGCTGTAAAGGATCAGGAGTGCAAAATACTAAAAATGTCTTCCCATATCTATACCTGTAAGGGCAAGTACATGTAGGCACAGGTCTGTCTGACATTGGCGAAGTGCCACACAATCTCCAGGTCAAAGGTTGCATGGTATGTTCTGGCCACGCTCACCATTAAAAAAAGCTGAAGCCTTGACTTATCTCTGCTGCAAGACACTATAAGACTATTATTGCCAAGAATTGCAACTCTTGCAAAGCATTTTAGGACACTGGTGTATGAGGGTAATCTTTTCTTTATGTGCTTTTCTGACTTGGTTATTGCCTTATTTTGGAAGAGTACATCATTTTAGGATTTACAACAACTGGGACTGGAATACTCACAAGGAGACAAAGGCAGGTGTCTGAGCACCATACTCAACCCTGTTGGATCTAGTCTCCACCAATAGCCCTAAAAAAGACCCTTTAAAGCATGAACGGTGGGTGGATTGGGGATCATATGTACAGTGTAAGTTAATCAAGAGATTAAGAGCCATTCTTCCTGTGCCTTAAAGTGAACGTGTAATTTTTAAAACACCCTGCCTAAGAGCAGATTTCACAAGATGCCTGTTATTAGGGATGTCCCACTTTTTTAGATCAAGTATTCTGCTTTCTGCTTTGGGGACATGTATTCTGCTTTGGAAACATGTGTTCGGCGAATACATGTCTCCAAAGCAGAATTCCTCTCATCAGGCTGCGTGTTGATCTCACCGGGCGATGTGGACATCTGCAGTGGCTCTGAGGGCACTCCACCTCACTACGGCGATGTCGGGACCTGGCCTCCCCCACGTCCAGTCCAGCCGACTCTCTGCATTTCTGGGCTCTGCTTTCATCCATCTCCCAGTCCGTGTGCGGCGGAAACCACAGCTTCTAAGCCCGGGGTAGTAGTTCCGCCCCTGGGGCTGTCCATGGCAGTGCCTGTGCCGGGAAGGAGGAGGAGATAAAGAACCGGACAGGCACTGCCATGGACACCTATCTGCAGGTCCCCACAAGCGCGGGAACTCGGACGGCCGCTACTATTTAAAAATGTAAAGGGCCGGTATTGGCCTTAGGAATCGGGGCATTTTCACGAGCACTTGTGAAAATGCCTGGTTTCAGCCCCGATACCGATACTAGTATCGGTATCAGGACATCCCTACCTGTTATTATACATAATTCTCAGATGCCACTAAGGGCTAACTAGGCTATCAAATAGAGCAGACAAGTGAAATGTATGGGCTAACAAACTCTATAAAATCTTACCAACAGAATGGCTGGAAGTCAGTGAATTTGGCCCATCCCTTCTCCTCTGGGGTGGATGTCTCAGGGGCAGGTGCATCCCACACACTGGAGCCAACATCTAAAGCCACACATGGAGTGGGTGGCTTGGAGTTCACTGGCTCTTCAAACACTGCACTCCAGCCTGTCTCTAAGAACACAAACAAAAGGCTGTGTGACATAAAAGCAGCATCAGACATGGCTCACAATGAAGAGTAAGAGTAAAAACTAAAACACAACTGAATGTGTGTTTTCTGTTAATCTTATATTGACAGTTTATATTGATCAAGAAATGATGTCTGTAAAAATGATACATATAAAAATGTGATGAATAGCATCTGACTATTTCTATCTGCCCCTATAACATGTTATTAAAATGGATTTTAGTGTAAAATGTATTATAAAAAGTTACAAACTTTTTCAAAGATATTTGAAAGTTTCTTAAAAATGAAAAAAAGACTGCATAAATAACATATATGAAAAGTATAGGAATTACATTCGGCAGCCCTTATTAAACGACATATTTTTTTAAATGTCCAGAAGTTGTTAGAAACTACTATAGCTGTTCGAATATATGTTAAAATGAATGACGACCAATATAAGAAATAACTGGAAGTAAAAAAGTATACTGACATAAAATTTTGTCATGGGGCCCTGGGAGACAAGAACAGTCATTGTACCAAGGCATCTTTTGATCTGCAGTTGACCACGTGTTCCACACTCATACTTCTTTTTCAAGTGGCGCATAAGGATTTGCAACAGGCTTGGCAGGATTGGGCAAAGCAGTTACAGCAAATATGGTTGTCTGTCTTAACTTCCTGGTTCTTATCTCAACAGCATTTTTGCTCTGTCGAATGAACAGTGGATGAAATAATGCACTAAATTTCTGTTTTACAACCTAGTCATCACATGTGGAGGAGTGAGCACCCCCATGAAATAGCATGGCAGGGTCCATATGAATCTATCAGTTTCTGTGTGTCACTAGTTTGAACCAACTATGAACACCATATTCTGGGGAATAAGTTCCAAAGTTTAAGACTCAAGCAACTCTGTACCTGTGCTGACTTTTCCAAGCCCCCAACTGAAAACACCCACTGTGTGCAGCGAAGACTATTATCCTATAAGAAGAAAATGTGTTGTGTTCCCTGAAACCTAAATTTCAGAAGTGAGCAATGAGCTTTCAGAACTATAACAAATATCCAACTTCTAAGAATGCCTATTGCACTTTAAATATAAAATATTTTAGGTTACTCACAAAACATGGTTTTCTGGTTTTCATATAATTACCTTCTGTAGCGGAACCATCTTTTTGTGTGGGCGAGTTGCTACGAATTGGACTGAGAGGTGGTGATTTCTCTTCAGTACGACCTGGTTCCTCTTCATCATCAGATGCAGGGCTGGCTCCTGGCTCTCCATTTTCCAGATCACTGCGGGATGAATCTTCTGAAGATGACACCCCAAACCGGCAGCTTTAAAACAAGAACAGAGTTTCAAATTTTCTCACTGCTACAATTCCTGACTTATAAAAATCTTCACTCTGGCACCAACGGAGTTGGGCCATCACTCAACACACAAATGGGTCATTAAGAGGCACCCTTAAAGGACAGAGAAGAAGGAAGCTGCTATTGGAGACTTGATTTTTATATGTGCAGGCTCCTGGTCCTGTGCTTTATTACCCGGTCACTGACCTGAAATAAGCATGCAAGACAGTGGTTCAGATAACAATGGCACATGCTTGGCTCAGGTAAGTGTCTACCTAGTTAGTGAAGGCAGGATACAGATGCAGCCTCAAAGCCTACATTTTCAAAAACTAGGTTAGCTCCCAAATTTCTATCTTTCATAGCTACAGCCCATTCTCTGTCTAAATTTCACATTAATCTGATGAAAGCTGTTTGCACCCTGATCGCCTTCCTGCAGTAAAAATACAAAAGGAAAAAGAAAAACATTTCAGATTATGTCATAATCAATTAAAGCCTAACTGAAGTTACTGAATAGCTATATAGTCAGATAGACATTCTAACAACCTCAGGTTCCTGTTACAGCAGTTGTGCAGAGGGTCTAAATATGACTGTGCAGACTAATAGGTGACAGAATTAGACCCGGCGCTTTCAGCAATCAAAAGCATTGTGGACATTTCTGGGGGCACATGTTTCAAGGACCAAAAAAAGAGACAGTTGTGAGTCTTTATTGGGTTTTAACACTTCTGGAACAGTTCATTCTAATGTCAGCACTATTAGTGTGACAGCTACTGTGCTGATGGGAGGTCAATGTGCCTTTTACTTACTGTAACAGATTCAAGATCAGTGATGTTAATTTTCACAATATCCTGCAAGCTAACAAAGACTACAAATACTAGCTAACAAAGACTAACATCACTACTCTTCTGTAAGAGAGCCTTTAAAAACTTGTAATTCATGCTGTGTCTATTTTGCCTGTAAAGGAATAACAAACTTTTAATGAGAAGAGCACGCAATCTAGAATGCAGAATAATAGGGTTTTGGTTTTTCTGAGTCCAATAAATCTTTATTGAAAATATTTTTTATGTTAAATACATACAAAAAGAAAAAGAGGGAAACCCAACACTCATTGGGAAAAGAATACTATCAAACAACGCAACAGCATATAAAGTGCATCAAGAGCAAGTCAGTCAGCATGAAAAATATAAACATAAGTAAGGGAAAAACAGGGGAACACCAACACACAATGAACAACATGAGAGGGAAAGCAGGCAAACACTACAAAGACACTGCTCTCCCCACCCCCTCCACCGCCACAGGGGCAGGGAGTAAATGATCAAAGGAGCATGGCTTCACAACCAAAATCTTCAGGAAAAAAGGCAGCGATCCATGGATCCCAGAGACTCGAGTACTTGGCCAGGGTGTCGTTCTAGGACGCTGTGAATTTATCAAAAACATGCGACACATCAAAAAACAGCCTAAGGGAGAGGGAGGGCGTCTCGCAATCACGATTCTAGTAAAAATATACAACAGCAATTTAAATTGGTGGTTAGTGACTTCCTGTGGTTTATGATTAAAGAGAGCAATATGAGGGCTTTTTGATGGAGAAAAGCCGAATACCACATGTATTCTGGCGAAGATCTTAGACCATAAACGGGTAACCAGCGGGCAATCCCCCAAATGTGTGCAAAAGTGCCCTAGTTGGAACAACCCCTAAACAGGAGGAAGGGTAGGAGGGGAGGGCCTTAGAGATCCGCTGGGGAACCAGGTACCACAGAGGTGGAACTCTTAGAGGTAGACAGCCACATCTGCGACCAACTCTCGTCCAATGCCACAACCCCCGACTCCCACTGGCCAACATAGGAAGGTGGGGCTGACTGCAGAGGTGCTAGGAGGAGGGAATACAAAAGAGAGGTAACACCCGGGGAATGAGGGTTTGAGACACATAACCCCTCAAATGTAGAGGACTAAGGAAATCAATGTTGCAGAGTGTCAAGATAGTGCTTAACTTGAAAATACCGGAAAATTTCCCCTGAAGGGAGATGGAAATGCTCTTGGAGGTAAGAGAAAGAATTCACACCGGGAGGTGACCAACCGGGAGACACGAAATAAGCGATTTGTAGCCCAGTGCCTAAACGCTTGAGGGTGGTCATAGCCAGGTAGAAATTCCAGGTTGGCCAAAATGGTAAGCAAGGGGGAGTGTGGCGATGAAAGGACCCCAGAATATTTTACAGTATCCCATACTCTCAAAGAATGAGCAGTAATCGGATTGGTAGCCGGGCTCCTCCAACGAGGATGAAGCCACAAAAGATTATCAATAGCAAGAATTTTAGGATTTTTATATTCAACCTTAAATACTTTTCTTGGAGTCAATTGAGGGACATAAGAAGTCTTAACCCTTCGGGTTGCCAACAGGAGGAATGGATGCTGGCAAACAAAAAAAGAAAACAATAGACCGGCCCAGGGTTTAACCCCTCCTACTACCAGCAACCCTCAGTTTTGTAGCAAAGCAGTACTGAAAGCATAATCATAAACACAAAGGAGTGGAATTTTACAGTGTGTACAAAAATCCCATCAATCGCTAACAGGCCCAACGTATACAGGAAACTGCTTGCAGTTTAAGGAGCCGCCTGAAGGACCTTATGCCTGAATCTAGCACCAGGTGAGGCTAAGAAAAATCCACGTGGTAGAACTTAGAGAACGTATAAACAGAAGACTGGGTGGCAGCCTTACAAATCTGGGAAACATTTGCCTGATGCTGAAAAGCACAAGAGGCATTTACAGAACAGACCTAGTGGAGCAAGTCCTAAGAGGAAAGGGGGCAACCTTATCCTTGAGACAATACGTTTAAGTGATTGCATGTCTAAACCACCTAGAGCTGGTGGAAAGACAAGCCAGGGCATCTTTCTGGGGCCCATCCAGAATGCCAGAAAGAAAATCAGTCTTTCTGAAAGAAGCAATGGCTAAGAGACAGATTTGCATTGCCTAAGCCACATCCAGACCACCTTAGGTAGGAAGGAAGTCCTGGGCCTCAACACCAAAAAGGGCTCTTTGTAAGATAAAGCCACCAGTTCAAATACTTGCCTCATAGAGGCTACAAGGAAAAACAACATTGAGGGCAAGAGTAGGGAAAGGAATATCTCTAAAGGGTTCAAACAGCGGCTTCTTAAGTAGGGTACACATGTAGCAAATCTGGTTCTTAAAGAACTGGCCGAAAGTGGCTCCGAAACACAGTGGTTGCCCCCGTCGGCAGCCTTCCGCCTGGCATCCCTCGATCGGCTGATCAAAGGAGCAGGTTAGAACATTTTCATCCGAACAAAGCTGATGAAGTGATGCTAAGTGGCTCGGAAACACTGCCTGCTTGTGACAAGATGTACGCACGTCAAGTAAAGACTTATTTGAACATCTGACCTTGGTGTGCTGGTGACATGCCATTCTTACAAGGAGAAATAAAAAATACAGTTCCTTTAGCATTCTACTTACCGAGTTCTAGATTTAACTTGTGTTCCATAACCAATCTCCTTTTCTTCCCAAATATCTTCCTCTTCATCATCAAACTGTTGGATACGCTCATTGCAGCATGCTTCAAACAGAGCAGCATTAGGCTGAACACAAAATGTAAAAAGGACATGTAATAGTATATAAAATATGCCCCATGCCAACACACCTAACACTGAAAAATTATCTATAATCTATACAAGTCTGTGGGGGATATCCGGACTTTGCAGTACACTGCACAATACAGAAACTGAAAGCATACTGGGCAGTGTAGGCAAACTAGTAGAGCAGTGCTTTTAAACGCAGCATATTGACAGAAGGACATAACAGAGGTACGTAATTTACACCATAAACTCAACTCTCTCAAATAAATGCAGTTATTGTTATTATCTAATAAATAAATATTAAGGTCTACTTTTCCTCTGCATATCTAAAATGTGTGATTCTTTTGTGTGTTTAAAATGTATGGAACTCCGTCCATTAGCATAGCTCAAAATGGATTACGGAGAAAACAAACTCGGTGAAAGCTGTACTTACATTTTCATCTTCCGCTTCCAAGTTAAAGTTAATCTCTGTGATTCGGTCAAACGGTGCACTATAATAAATAGAAAGACTAGGAGTTAGACATCTATCTAATGTAAATATAAAAACATTGAATAAGCAGTCAAAACACAACAGAACAAAGGTTTAGGAATAAATTCATAACTATATCTCCTCAACAGAAAACCACACTATACACCAATCAGCTTTACTTGTTCATACCTTAAAGTACAATTGCACCTATAGTGACGTTATTTATTACATTTATTATATGATAGCTTCATGTAACATCGCAGCAGTGAGTAAAGTTTCCATGCACCAATGTGCGGTCTCATGTAACTCGAAAGGAGTAAAGTAATGACCTTACATATAGACTGAAAGTCTTTAGCATTTTTCAACAATAGCATTACTTGAATTCTGGGCTATTTTCAAGAACATTGTTGCCAATATTGTGCAACAATTTACCTGAATAACATACATGCTTATGAAAACAAATCTAGCAATACCATTGTATCATAAACACATAAAAGGTGAAAAGGTTTAGTACTTAATGTTATCTTCCTGTTCAGCAAATTCCTCATCGTTAAAACCAAACTGATCCACAAAGTTAGAAGTCATTTGTTGAACTTGATAGTCAGAGAAGGCCTGAAATCAACAAAGCAAAAACTCATTGGTACTTCGCCTCTAATATGTAAGCCCTCCTAAAGTTCAATGTTGCAACTGTGTATTGTATAAAACAGATGTTTTAATGCGTGGCATAATTACCCACAAATAGCTAGTAGTATACTTAACACACAAAATAAAATACCCAAAAGAATCAATAGAACTATATGCATATATTAAAAACCTATATGACTCACTTGCTGCACAGACAATTCATTCGGAAAAGCACTGTCAATATCTTCATCTTCGCTTGAGGAACGCAGGTGGTGAGTATTCACCTAAAAATGACAAAAGAAAAAATCACTAATTTTATATAAATGACACATTATCACACACAAGAAATGGTAGGGAATAAAGAATGGTAGGAAGGCAAAGGACCAACTAGGAAAGGCAACTAAACGCACATTCTTGCTGAAGACTCAATATAATAGATTTGTTAGATTTATTTTAGGCCCAACAAAACTCCTGTGTTTAAAAGGAGAACTATGGGATAAGTGTTTTTCCACATTAGTTCTCCTCAGGGTCACGGGAGGACATATACTAGTGTCCTCCCGTGGCCCAAAGCTCAGTATACCGTGAGCTACAGCTCGCGGTAAACTGAGACCGTCGCGGCCAGGACGGATCCCGGCAATACTGTTGAGATCCACCCAGCTGCGTGATTGACAGCTGGCTCTGCCTATTTAGAGGCAGACCCAGCTGTACCCGCCCCCTCCCGTCCGTTCCGCCAGTCAGCGCTGGAGGATCGGTGCGTGAGGGGGGACAGTCATGGCTCTCTGCAGCGACATGATCGAGAAGTGAGCGAACGACGGTATGTGTTCGCTCACTTCCCAATCAATAGACAGTTTCATTGTCACACGTCGGCTCGAACTATGAGGTTGAGTGAAAATCACTCACCTCATAGTTCCCCTTTAGGTACTGGAGGTATAAAGCAGAAAGTGATATTACTTTTTGTAATGCTGCAGCTTTCTAAGAAAAACAAAACAGGATTTTTTTCTTGGAGTTAATTAAGGTGCATAGGAAGTCTTATATTGTTGGGGTATTCTACAGCCTACATGAGGATAAGACAATAACAAACAAAAAAAAGTAGGCCAGCCAAGGATAACCCCCCCCCTACTTCCAGCACACTTCAGTTTTGTGGTAAAGTAGTACCAAAAGCAGAATCATAAAAGACAGACGGGTGGGACCTGTGCAAACAGAAATCAAAACAATAACGGGCCCACAAAACTTTAAGGACTGCCTGCAGCACAAAGATACACCTGGAGAACCTTACTCCTCAAGTTGGCATCAAGTTGGCACTCCTCAAGAGCCCAAGAGGCATCAACAGATCTAGCAGAGTGTGTCTTGACTGGAAAGTGTAGTGCCTGGCCCTTGAGAACATAAACTTGAATAATGGTCCTTCTGAGCTATATATAGTGAAATGGTGAAACAAGAAGCAGATTCACCATTACAGGGACCATCAGGGATAACAGAGCCAGTCTTTCTGAAGGAAGCAGTGGCTGCAAGAGAAATTCTTACAGCCCAAATAAATTCAAGCAATGGGAGGGAAATCTGATAAACTGGAGCCAGACAGGTGGACAGAAGAATGATGTTCTGGTTGAGGTAAAAGGCCAAAACTACATCCGGTAGGAAGGAAAAATCTGGGCCTCAATACCACCTTGTCCCAAGCTCATAAATTGTTCTTTACAGAATAATGCCTCCAGCTCACAAACTCTCCTCAAAATGACCTTCCAGAAGACCGGAGGAAAAAACTTTCCCGACTATAGAACTGGATTCCTAAGCTATCAAGCCAGGGAACAACTGGTCTTTTTCGTCACAGACGCAATGAATCTTTACAAGGACTGGACTAACTTGTCCCAAGACAAAAATAATGTGTTATAGGGGTCTGGAGAAAAACTGCATTGAAGGAGGCTACTATTAGCCCGGGGACTCTCATGCAGAAGCAAAGAGTCGCTGCTGGATTGATGGATACGAGTCTGGGAGTGGAGAGTTTAAAGTTTCTCTTGGGAAGGAAAAACAGGATTTTTGTCTTACCTGTAAAATTGGTTTCTTGGAGTATAACACTTGGAGTTAATTCTGGGACCAATGGGTTATGCAGCTACCTGTATAATTCCTCCCACTCTCAACTTGCCCAGTTTTGGAGCAAGCAGTACAAGAGAGGATCACACAAAAGAGAAGAAAACCCTCTGAGGGTACTTTATCAAAACTGGAGCAGAACAAATCTGGAGCAACTGTGCATGGCAACCAATCAGCTTCTCTCTTCAGTTTGTTCGGGTTAAGATTTGAAAATGAAATTGAGAAGCTGATTGGTTGTCATGCTGCTCCAAATTTTGTCTGCTCCAGTTTTGATAAATTCCCTTTCGTGTCTTGTGATGTACTCCAATTAACATATTTTACAAGACAAAAATCCTGTTTTCTTGCTTTTATATCAAAGGACACAGGGAGTATTATCCGATACCAAAGGGACTTGCAAAATCAGTCCAAGAGAGGGGCGAGAACCACAGCAAACAGCTAACAAGCCCTTGAAAAACAAAAAACACACCCAAACAGGAAACTTTAACAGAAGGGGCCTAAAATCAGAGAGCTACCTGAAAAACTTTGCAACCCAAGCTAGCAAATGAGAACCTGGCTGCCCCCTACAGGGATCTTCAGGAGTGAGGAGGATGGAGTCAGACTTACAGTTGGAAGCTGTAGCAGAGAGGTCAAATTTGAAAAGCACAAACCTTGTCCAAACAGTGAAGAGAGACTTCTTTAGAATGTTTAGGTGCAGGACATAAGGATGGTAAAACAATGTCCTGGTTAAGGTGGAAAAAAAAGAGACCACCTTAGAAGGAAAGAAGGCTTAGGTCTCAATACTAACATATCCTTGGGCACCAAAAAAGGCTCTTTACAAGGCAAGGATGCCAACTAAGAAACACATTTGGCAGAAGCGATGTAAACAAGGAAGGCAACCTTGTGAGTGAGTAGGGTCAAGGGGGGTTGAAGGTCGGGTTCTGCAGCATTAAGTTGAGGTCCCACAGAGTCACCTGAGTGCATACAGGGGGGACAACACCAGTGACCTCCTGCAAAAAGTAGTTTGGTAGGGAGTGAGACAATTAGTCTCTGGAAGAGAATTGCCAAGGTAGAAATATGACCCTCGATAAAATTCAAGGCTAAATGCTGGTCTAGGCCAGGCTGGAGGAAATATGAGATGCCTCCCACACTGTCTTTCCTGGAATGAAACTTCCTTGTTTCGCAACAAGTGAAATAAGCCTTCAATGTGCAATGGTAGACCTTGCAGGAGGAAGATTTTCTAGCTTTCAGGAGTGTATGGACCTGAGATTAAACAGCCTAAAAAAAGCATGGTGGAATACCAGGAGGTCTGGACAATCATAAGTGTACACCGAAGTCTGCCAGGAGTTTGACTATTTCCACATACCATGGTCTCCTGGGTCATTGGGAGCAATGTGAATCAACAGAATGAGTTTCACAGAAGGAAATGCATAAATCAAACTGAACTGAACACAGACTAGTATCTTTGGGCAAGGCCAACATTGGCGGCTCTAATTGTAAAAAAAGTATGCAATGTGTCCATGAGGACAGAAAGAGTGTCCTCGAGCTTAGGAGATATGTCAGGAGACAGGTTCTATTCTTAAGCTTGGTCCACCAAACTGGAAGCAGTCCCTTCTTTCTCAGGGAGCGCAAAAGCAGAGGAAGGCCTGAGGGGGACTCTGTGGGGGAAGGTAAATTGTGGCCCGCTTGCGACCACTGCAGTCTGAGGACTCCAATAGTCCAGACATGAGGTTTTTCAGGGACATGTATATAGGGTTTCTGTAAAGATAAGCAGCCAGAGGATTCAGCAATTGTACAGGTTAGAAACATTTACCTACTGCTACTCTTCCCGCTGGCGCCTGGTGGCATCTGCACATTTCTTGCCCACCATTGCTTATAGACAAGTATAAAAAGGTAGACATGTGCGATTCGTTTCGTTCCGAATCGAAATTCGGACGAATTTTCGGAAATTCGGACATTCGGATGTATCCGAATTCCGAATTACAGACATAACGAATGCAAACGAATCCGAATTTCCATTTCCGAAATTCGGTATCGGTAGTTCGAACGTTCGTTTCGTTTTCTGTTTTTATTCGTTTCTTATTCGTTTCGTTCGTTGGAGCAAAGTGACATTAGAGAAGGAGAAAAATATTTTTTCCCCCTCAAATGTCACTTTGCTGCAAACGAACGAAACGAATAAGAAACGAATAAGAACAGAAAACGAAACGAACGTTCGAACTACCGCTACCGAATTTCGTCCGAATCCGAATTCCGAATCTGAATTGACTTTCACACCCGAATCCCGAAAAACGAAATAACACAAATCCGAATTTAAAACGAAACTAAACGATTTTTTTGGCAGTGCACATGTCTATAAAAAGGTACCTGGAAGCCAAGTTTGCATAAAGACACGTTCCTGCATTTCCTATTGTGCTTTGAGGTTTATGGTCATAATAAAAGTTTGCAAATCTTACCAAATCCACAGTGTTCCTGCGATTAGTTTCAGTCAATGTTTCCTCAACAAAAGTCTCCCATCTTCCTTTGCAATCTTCAGGCAGCTCTACAAAGTTGTAAACAACATTAAGCACATTCGGCTTTGATCCACAGTGAGACGCTTTACAAATCTAGTTGCAGATATAAAAAGAAGCCTTTTTGATAGTAAAGACTACTCATATCAAATGTATTTTAGGCAAACACCTGATTCTATATATATCAATATTACCTGTAATAATATCACTGATCTGTGCTTGCATAGGACCCTTCTCCATATTCTGTACAACTGCATTGGCAATGCGCGTTAAGTGACCCATGTTCCCTCTTCTCATCCCTCCTGCAGCCCTGCAAGCAAAGACACGTATAATATAAATAAAATAGCATTATAGCTTCTCAGAATCTAGAGATATTCATAAGTAAATGCACACACTGTATATGCTCCAAGTTGCAATATCACTAGGTAACTGAAAAAACTTCCTCGACTTAAATCTGATCAGCAAGGGTGACATATCATTGTGTTACCTTATTTCTTTTTACCATGTGACTTTCCTGTAAGAGCACAGAGCATGCCAAGTCTTATTTCACAGCAGCACACAAAATACTGCACATCACCAGTCTGTTGGTCTGTAGCTCTAAACGGGGGAGCTTTTCAATGGTTACAATCATGCCTGCTAGCTGTAAGGCATAGTGGTAATTAACCATCCTATACCACTCACAATGGATTGGATGGCAGGGATTATATAAAAGGAGTCTTATAAAGTGGCTGCTATGGGGAATTTGCAATTTGAAATAGCCACAGATATAACAATTATAAAACGTAATGAAATATGCTCTTTAACATCATCAATATTCAATGTAAGTCGTTGTTTCTAAATACATGAAGCACAATAACTCACTGAATCTTGTCATTTGTATCCCAGGCATCCAATATTCTTTGTACCAGGCAGCATTTCTGGAAAAGCTAAAACAAAATCATAATTTTCACTGAATATGAAGTCTTAAACAGATAAGAGAACTGACTACAATAAAGCAAAAAGATAAGAAGGCCTCTGATATTACATTTTGTAATATGGTCATTTCCAGCTGCCAATAAAAATAACCAAATCACTGCTACTATTATAAGAGCTCATGCACACGAGCGGCTGAGCCCGTACATTCCCCTGACAAGGAGCAGCATCCTTCTTCTGAGGAGATCTCAGTGAATGTTAAGTAGACCCAAATCTCACTAGAGGATGATCCTGCTATGCACTGCAATGTCTTTTTGCGAGATTTGGGCTACTCAGCATTTCCCGGGATCACTTTGCCGTGAGAATTACTTCTTTCCTTGCACTACAGAAGTCAGGGAAAGGGGAGTAATATCATAGAATGATTTTTCTACTTTCATGAAACGTTTAAGGGAGAAGAGGCAACATTGAATAAGTGGACCTTGCCTGTATTGCAAGGTCCACTTTAATAAAACTTTTTACTCTGTGATGCCTTTGTAAAATTAGTGTAAACATAGAAATGTAAAAAAAAATTTATCACTTAAAGAAGAACTATGGGGTTAGGGCTTTTCACCCATAGTTCTCCTAAGGGTAACAGGAGGACACAAACTAGGGTCCTACCGTCACCCTAAGCTCTGTATACCGCGAGCTACAGCTCGCGGTATACTGAGACGCCGCAGCGGATCCCGGCAATTCTGTCTGGATCCACCCAGCTGCGTGAGTGACAGCTGTCTCTGCCTATCTAGAGGCAGAGCCAGCTGTACCCGCCCCCTCCGCTGTCCGTTCCGCCAGTCAGCTCTGGAGGATCGGACAGGGGAGGGGAAATCCCTGCAGGGCGCCGTGAGTGACAGTCACGGCTCTCTGCAAGGATGGATCGATAAGTGAGCGAGCGCCGGTATGTGTTCGCTCACTTCCTGATCTACTGAGCCAACCTGTGACAGTTTCATTGTCACAGATTATGAGGCTGAGTGAAAATCGCTCCCTCATAATTCTCCTTTAAGATCTACTCCATTACCCATAATGGAGCAGCAAAAGAGCAACATGTTGCTGATTTAAGCAGTCAAGAAGTGACTCCTCAGAAATGTGGTAGTTAAATTCTAGAAAGTTTCTAGCAAAGGATCATAGTCCTATCAAAACAGGAATTAAAGTAATCCAAATTAGCTAGTGTTATGTCAGCACAATATTTTGTGAAAGCATCCGATTTTAGCAGTGTAACTGCTTTACTCAGTTTTTAATTGTATTTAAGTTGTAAAGGTAGTATTTTACAAACAGGTTCAAAATCAAGAGCCATAAAACTGCAAGTGATTTGACACAGCTAAGCCAAAGAAATACAAGGACGCTACAATCTTCTAAAAATAGATTTACATGTGTAATCATGAGATCCTCTTCCTCAGGTACTGATTTCTCAGACTCTTCTGTATTGCCATTAAGTGACTCTTCATTTTTTCTCTCATCCACAATTGAAGCATTTCTTCCATCTTGCAGAGAATGGGAGAGGATTGCCGCTATACAAAACTCAACCTGGACATGTAGAAAATTATTCCAGGTGTACCGAAAAAACAGGTCCTGTTTTTGAGAAGAGATGAGAGAATTTATCTGGAATATTGTATGCAATTCTTAAACTACAACTAAAAGCTCCTGTATGATGGTTTAAGCAAGTACCAAATCCAGTTACTATGTGATGCACAAGCCCCCTGACGAAGACAAATCCTCCTTCATATGTGTCTCACATTCTCCCCCTCCCAGACACTGCAGCTCACAGTAGGAGGATTTCTGCCAAGTGTTGCCAATTCCGAAAGCAGTGGGCAGGTGCTGATTAATAAGCTACAGCCTTGAATTGGCAGTAATAATGCTGGTTGCCAAATCCCCTGCAACAAGAAGGCACAGCCGACATAAGTGGCAACTTGGTTCTGAATTAAGGCATTACTGCCACACCATCACAGGAAGCTACATTAGGTGGCATTTCAAAACTTATTTTTTTAAGACAACCTAGTTGGTAGCTGTCCACATCTTCCAGTACTGAAGCGTGCATGTCACTTAAGGCTATGGGGTGTTTTAGGAAGAGTGGTTGGCCCTCTCTGTGGAGACAAAGGCTGAAAGTGCAGGCGTGCTGTGCACTGCCAGATCAGCATGTGGTTCTCTGGAGTGTTTAATGCAGGGGGACAAGAAAGTACTCTTGCCAGCACAATTATTAGGTACAATTTGAGAATGTAAGGTGACCTGTACATATTTTCTTTATAAAAGTCAAGGCTAGGGAGCCTGAAAGGCTCCTCCGTAAACAATTTAATCTCTCCATGCATATATGTACATCTGCAAAGAGGGAAATTGCTAAAAATTGGCTCACAAAGCCCCTCAGTATCCACAGTGTAACTAACCACATCAACTGGGTTATGTCACAGGAAAAAAGAACAGGTCAACTCAATGACCATATGAGCAAATTTGAAAATACTTGGTCTCCCTGGATTGATAAGTACTTCACCTCACCTACCTCGCGCCGACTCTGTTATATAATTGACCTTCAATACCCTCCTACACATATCACACCTACGTGCAACCCAAAAACCTCTCTCACTCATCCTTCTCCCCTCCTGCCTGTCTTCCATTATCCCCCTCCCCCCCTGTTGTCTTGTCTGTTAGTCATGTCAGGTGTCGCATATTGACACGCTCGGTTACCCATAAGGGGGGCAACTACTGGGTACATTCCAATCAGAGTGCATGCCATTTCTCTACATGCTGGGGCGCTACCGGCACCTTTGGGAGTAGAGCCTTGAGCTCCATTTATCGAGCGCACGTCATAGCGAATGATGGTGGAGCCTTCTCCACACTCACCATAGTAGATGTATGCTGTACGCCAGAGCCCCGCTGTTGGAATGTATATCTGAAATGTAAACACTATTCTACCTGTCAATAACATACATGTATCACCTGAAGTTGTCAACCTATTGTACTAATATGATATCTATTGCTGAGCGGCATTACTGCTTTTTTTTCTGTCTCTGTAACGAGTGCCCAACAGTTCTGTACCTTCGGAAATTACACCAAATGTATAAATATATGTGAAGATGTCTTCCATATTTGTAAACCAATAAAAAAAACTTTATTTGGAAAAGTCAAGGCTAGGGAATGAGGCTGAGGTGCAGTAAGCAGGGAGTGGTCAGGGTAAGTAATCCACCAAAGCCATTGTCCACTAACTGACACCAAAGTTTCCCTACTGACACTAATAGCCCCCCTACAGACACCACTGACCACAATGACATGTTGCACTGTTTTCCTACCGCTAACCTCCAGACATTTACTTTCCCCCTGACCAGGGATAGAATACATATGTTCTAGTGCTGAAGCATGTTTTTCTCCCACTCACCATCAACACCGTGCTTTTTTCCTCCCACTGAACACAGACACCAGGCATTCTTTCCTCCTGCTTACCTCCAACACAGGGCTGTGTGCACCGCATGCCAATTCCAAGCCAGGGTGTCTCTTATATTCAAATTTAAAGTTTCACTTTCTACATTGTACTGTACATTACATACTTCTGGTATTGCCACTCTGTGCAGTGTACTGTACACTACACACTCCTGAAAGCAGAATTCTGTATACTGCACTGCATGTTGCATACAACTGACAGACCCACTATTGTGCACTGTACTGTACATTATATACTCCTAACTGCACTGCCCGCTACACTGTACTGTGTGTTACATATGGTTTACTGCTCAACTTTGTATGCTGTAAAGTTCCTTACATACTCCAGACTGCCTGATTTTGAACACTGTACTGGATGTTACATACCCTGGACCACCCAGTCTGTACACTGTACATCTTCAAATTTAGGTTCCTGCCTTGTTTTTTTTATAAGACACAAAAAATGGTTGCCGGGTGGGGTACAGGCACTCATGAAAGCTTTCTTTGGGCCCACGAGTGCCTTAAAATTGCCTTGCAAAGGGATTCTTATTCCTTATCGGATAGCTCCGTTCAGTTTCTGTCTGACAAAGCAAGCATCAAGGAAGGCAGCTGTTGCTGTCTCTTTAGATAACCTATAGTGCTCTAAGAATTCACTTTCATATATTACATGTTTATTTAACATAATACATAAAGAACCAGTTAAAAACATATGAAATAAAATTGGCACAAACAATTATAGCTTTTAAAAAGGGCACAGTAGGCACAAAAAGCATTTCCAGTTAACCCGGTAATCCCCTTTTCTTCTAGCTTTCGCTCTAATAGCTCCTGAGTTTAACTGGGATCAGGAGCTGTAGTTTTAGATTTACAAAAAGAAAAAAGTTATTTCAGTTACTGTACAAGAAATGCAAAAGACGGCAACTTATTAGAGACAATGGAGAGAAATTTACTGCTTTGGAGTGTGGTGTATAAGGACATAGAGAAGGAATATATTAAAAGTTCAAATATATTGAAATGTTTTTACAAAAAAAGCCCTTACTAAGGGTAGCACAGAAAAATTTGGAACCGTATATTGTGAACTGAGCTATTTTATCCTGATGTAATTGGCAGCTACGGGTTGCTGGACACAACAGCTATGTAACCATTTCAAATAAACATGGAAAAGCAGCATAAAACATGTTATTCTTCAGCTACTGCAGTTAATCCCGGCCTCTTATCTGAAGTACTTACAAGTAAGAGATCCATGGTACCAAGCTGACAGAGCTCTTGGTTAATACTGGGAGTATTGGCGTGCAACAAGGCAGCGATGAGGCGTGTAGTGTGGAGACGGGCATTGCCCAAAGGTTCTTCCAGAATACCAATAGTGGTCAAGATTGATTCTTTCTGTAATATAAATGATAGAACTAATGCAATAATCATTACTAAGCATTGCAAGGCTGGCTCTTTTAATCATAAGATGTTGTACCCAGTTCAAACAACAGAAAAACTGTTTTGTGGTCACCTGTAGCAGCTGGGGAAATAAAGGGTTGTGTTCTTAACGTAAAATCTTTAGAGTCCATTGAGGGACACAGCTATGAAGAAATCTGATATGTAGGATTATACTGCTGCCTCTAGGAGAAATGAACGCTATGCAAACAACAAATTAAAAGCCTACCACTTAAAGAACATAACCGCTCCCACCTCACACCGCCAGGTGTAGCAAGCAGTATGAAAGGAAATGAGGGGAAATTTATTTAGAGCTGTGTCCCTCAATGGACTCCCAAGAAAAATATTTTACGGTAAGAACAAAATCCTATTTTCTCTATCATCCATTGAGGGACACAGCTCTAAAGAAATTTGATACATAGGAATGTTCAAAAGCAGTCCAAAACAGAGGGATGGGCACCATAAAAACTAGGATAACCCGTTCAACAACAAAAAGGAACTGTAAATTTATATAATTAAAAACAGCCGTGTGAACAAATTTTCTGCCAAAACCAGTGTCAGAAGAGGCAGAAACATCAACTTTATAATATATGACAAAAGTATAAACAGAAAAGCATACTGTACATTAGTGTGTACTGATTCCACGGAGCTACTAAGGCACCCACCACATCTGCCATTGGATCCCTTTTTATGGATACAAAATCGGCCCACCTTCATGTTGTGACAAGAAGCTAGAAGGTCCACATCCAGCATCCCCCAAGGCTCAAAAAGATGTTGAAAACACCTCCTGATGAAGAGACCATTATCCTGGATTTCTACTCCTGGAATTTGGACCGCTGAGATTGCTGGAACATGAAGTTCCGCCCAATCTAAGATCAAATGAACCTCCTCCACTACCGACACACTCCATGTGCTGCCCTGGAGACTGATGGAAGCTTGGATTCCACTGCAAACCAAAGGCCTTGCACAGACAGATGATCTAATACACCACCCCATCCCACAAGACTGGCTTCTGTTGTGAGAATCTTCCCTTTTATAAGAAAAAACTTTCCCGTGGTTAACACATCAACCACCATAAGACACCCTTGATAAGACACTCAATCTGCAAAGGGACAGTAGAGGCGCCACTGCACTTGTTCTATGCATGTGGATAGAATAAGTGGCTGTGTCCCCTTAATCCTTTTTCTCATAAGCAAAAGAGCAGCATATAAAAAATTATTCCTTAGTTGCCATGTACCTTAGCCATTTGTTTCAAAACCACAGCTGTTTAGAGTGAGAGAAAACCCACCGGCTCTGAAAATCACAATCGTAGCCGCACATGTGCATGCATGCACAGGAGAATTTTTAACATGTTACAAAGTCTATGTCCCGGCCTCTTATAGATAATGTACACAAACCCCAGAACAGGCCTGTAATCTATTATGGATATACACGTTAAGCATTACACTAGGGATGCACTGATACCAGTTTTTCAGTATCGAGTACCGATATTTTGCTGTTGGTACTCGCTGATATAGAGTACCGACACTGGTGCCAATGCTGGCAGGGAGCCGGCTTCCCGGGCAATCAGGAAACCGGGCAGTGGGTAATGACAGGCCCCCAGGCTTCCTGATTTCCTGGCAAGTCGGCTCCACGTTTGGTCGGCTTGATGCTGATTGGCTGGGAAGCTGGCCTCCCAGCCAATCAGCATGGAGCTGGCTTCCTGAGCAATCAGGGAGCTGGGCCGTGAGTAATGACTTGACTTTTCAGGCATATGTGAGTAGACATGGGACTAGGACATGTGACCATGAACATCATCTCAGGGGAGGAAAATGCCTTTCCCTGAGATTACAGATGAGATTTCCCAGCAATGTTCTGCTGATGGCAAGGCAATCCCAGTGCGCATTGCTTTGGGAAACTGAAGTAATTTGCACTTTTAAAGCAGGAAGTGAATGCTCTGCAAGTGTAAGTATTTCAAAGTCAAAGCATTTTACATCTGACATGTCTATGTTATTATTAATCATCATACATAGAGGGATGCATTGGTAGAATTAGATTTTTGAGTGTAAAGGTCCGCTTTAATAGGAATCCCTAGACAATACTGGTCTGACCGAATGATTGAAGCAACGATGGAAATTCGGCACCACCGCAGGATGTCTTATAAGTACTGAGACCAGAAATGGCCTGTTCACAACCACCTTAGGACAAAGCATATGTAGGTAAACCAGAAACGTCCTGTTTTCTGAGTACTAGAGAAACTTCCAGGATTTTACATATCTGGGATGAATCTCTAAGTCTAGTCGGCTAGCTAGCAAGAACTCCCAGGATTTAATTCAATCCTTGTGTCCATTTCTCCTAGAGGCAGCAGCATAACCCTACGTATAAGATTTCAACAGAGCTGTGTCCCTCAGTAGACAATAGAGTAAAAGACAACTACATGCAGTGGATATAACAAGCCACATATACTTAAAATAGCTTGAGCCCTGTAACTAATATTTAGTGCAGATGAAATAGTGATTCTTAAGCATTGTTATTGAAGGGATTAATTAATGAACACTGTTTGCAATGCTGAATTCTAGGGTAAAATGTTAACAAGTAAAAATTCACCTTTGGAGGATTTTGAAGCAGGTGGTGAAAATCCTTCAGGCGTGATTCTATACCGTGAAGAATACTACTGCTTACTACAGCAGGAGCTGGTCTTTCATATCCCTGAGGAAATGAATCTAGGAGAGGATCCGTACTGCAGAGAACAACAAAAGCAGTAAGAAGTAATGAATCACTCTATTAGTGACATACTGCAAGAGAGAAAGTAAAAGTAAGAAAGTATGAGCTTAGCTCAGAGCCAATCTATACGAGACAAAATAGAAGTATCGGTCCAAACAAGTTTACATTTTCATATATGATGTGTATGGAATGCTAAGCTAGAAATCAGATGCAGGCTTATTAATAGACTAGCTTCTGTAAACAGGCAATTCAGCCTTAAAATCGATCACATGGCCTTCTTAGGCAGCACTGCTGTACTGACATACCTTGATCTTCTAGTTTCCAGTAGAGTCAGCAAGATCTGAGTGCCACTAACAACACAGCTGTCAGTCTGCTCTCCATCAAACATATTGTGCAAAAGTTGCTCCACACACTGCTGCCTACAAAATAACAGATACAAGATTACAAAAACAGAAATATTTAGGAAATCCCATCTTTTTTATGATGTATGACAAGAGGACAACAGGATAGCACATGAGCATCAAAGGAAGTGGAAGGAGGCCAATCCCTTGCCCAATATAAAAGAACTGAGTGTATTGCAGGCACATACAAAGCAATGGAACAGTATCAGACTGCGCTGTTGTTACAGTATCACAATTAGAAACTGCTTTGCTCACGGGAATAGTGTTATACTCCTATAAAATAATCAGCAAGTTGTACTTTTACTTTATCTCTGGGGGAATCGGCCTTCTTCTGGTCTTTCCCCAATGGGACACCTCCTCTATCACACACATTGGTCTTTCACCAGTATCGCTCCTCCAGTACACACAATTTCCAGTGTCTCCACCTGAGTCTTCTCAGTCTGCAATTTAACTCTTTCACCTACCCCCAGCTTATGAGCATTAACCCCTTCTCAGTCCTCAGCCCATGTGTGTCATCTCCTTAGAGCTTAGTCCTCAGGTGAGTTAACCCCCGAGTGCCACTTCTTAACCGCATACGTGTTAACCCACCAACACCCAGTCCCACTGGCGGAACTACCAGGGTCGCAGCGGTCGCAATTGCGACCGGGCCCTGGCATTCCGCCACTTGGGGGGGCCCAGCGAGGAAGAAGGGGGCCCCCAAGATCGTATCCTGCAAGGTCGCCATCAGGGGGTACAGCCACTGAAGTTGAAAGGTGCCCAGGCGGCCGGGCTCCAAGCTATAACTTTTTATTATGAAATTATAAGACTAATGCAATTTTGCATGTCCCGGGCCCCCCCTGCCTGCCTGCTATTGGAATCTTCCTCAGACGTGCGTGCAGGGGGCGGAGCTTGCTTTCCCCGGGCAGAAGCGTCGGAGAATGTGGCAGAAGAGGAGCTGCAGGTCGGCTGTCTGGAGGAAATGTAAGTGTTTCCCTGCAGACAGAGTCCCCGGGGATGTGCTAGAGACTGGGGGGTGAGAGAAAGATCGACCGACGCTGAAAGCTTCTCTGCATTGGTCGGTCGGTCTCTCTCATGCTTCCCTTCCTCCTCTGAGCATCGGCCTGTGTGTGCTTCTCACTCTTTCCCCCCCTCCTCCTTTCAGAGAAGGGGGAGGCAGGGGGGGAGGTGAGAGAGACCGACGGACGCTGGGGGAGGGGGGTTAAGAATGAGAGGCCCAGACCCTTCACACTGTGCTGAAATTTCTTTAAAATTAGAGAAATGGAGTATATTAGGGAATATTACACTGTAATGTTCCCCAATATAATCTATTTCTCTACCCCTGCTTTGGATAACATTTTGCATTTACTTTGTATGGCCTGATGCCCGGGACATGCAGTTCCAGGCGCCAGGCAGGTGGTTTCTTCTCTCGGTTCAGCTCAGCTGTGGGCAAGCAGCCGGGTTAAAGTTTTGTTGTTATATTTTTTTCTTTGCCGAGTTGAGCAGCGAGGAAAAGAGCATCAGGCAATTCTGCCGACAACCCTCAGAAGTCCCCCCACCTCCCCTGCTGACTGCCATCATATCTCATGATCCTCTCCTGCACATAATGCCATCTGTTATACTTTCCACACTTCTCTCCTGTACAGTCTGCATAATTGTCATACCTTCCACACTAAACCTCCAGCACATTTTATAACCTCCACACTTCCTCCTGCACCATCATACCCACTGAACTCTTCTACTGTACATACTGCCTGCTGTCATACCTTCTGGACTTCTCTCCTGCACATATACTGTCTGTTGTAATAGCCTCCACACTCCGCTCCTGCCTATATTTACCCACCATGCTCCCGCCTACTATCCCATCATACGCCTCGCACTTCTAACGCATATTGGCCCTCCCCATCATTGCCCCTGCACTTGTCTCCAGAACATACTGCCGCTCAGATGCTTCTTTATCATTGCCATATCTGAATCCTGCCCTGTTCTGGGAATGGGCACAATTCTGCTAGTAAATGCAAAGGCTAAACAGCAAACCAAACAATCATCTGTATAAAAATTTGAAGGTGAACAAGATATTAACAAATATGTATTTGAGTGCTTTAAGTTATAATTTTTGCACATCACAAATAAAGGAGCAGTCCAAAAACCGGTCAAAGAGACCTATACTCACGATTCAAGAGTTACTAACAAAGGATCAGTCTCTAATATCTCCTGCATTTGATTGCACTGATCTCTGCTCAATCGGATTAGATCACATAAAGTTTGAGATGCATTAGACTGCCTCTGAAAAGACAAAATGGGACAGAAATGTGAGTGCATCACAAGGCATTAAACTACTTCAAATGGTAGCTTCATCAAGGCCAACGGGCATCTGGTTTTCTAATTTATCCATGCGAACTATACCCTGCACCGACCGACCTTCAACCCCAGCAACCTCAAATGGAAAAGTAGCGTAAAGGGAATATGAAAAAAGCGTGTCCATATACCTAGAACTAATTAGTTGAAACTGGACTACATTTCTGAGATTTAGTTTATTTATAAAGCAGCTTTGAGGGGGGGGGGTGGTGTCATTAACAAGAATGCATCTGTGATAAAAAGCATTATGCTTTAGGATAGATTTAAAGTGAAAAAGTGAATAGAGAGGGCAGACCAGACCGCTTCATTAGAAATATATTTTTGGATATCGCATACTACCCAGTATCTATATCAATCAGATATTAATACACATATACTGTATAAATACAAACAGAGATGGTCAGGGCACTCACAGGTATCTGAAAGAGCATAAATATTCCAAGGCCTTATTCAGTGATGTTTGAAGTCCTTGATAAAAGGTGGTGTATGCGTGGTTTATTACACACTTATTTAAATTAAGTGTTATAGCGCCACCTTCAGGAGAAGAACACTAGGCAAAAAACACAAGCACTACCTAAGGGGCAGCCCATGGTGTTGGCTAAACCCCAATCTGCTACAGGAAGCTTAGTTAGTCACAAAGCAATACATAGAGCAACAAATGCTCACATACATATCAACCAGAGGGGTTGGCGCTGTGTCTTTCAAGAGAGAAAGATTTTATGGGGAGTGCAAATTTATTATTTTCTCTTCCATTCACTGAAGGACATAGTGGAAATCTTTAGATTTTGACCATGGGGATGTCCTGAAGCAGTGTCAACCAAGGGGTGAGAAAAAACTACCGTATATACTCGAGTATAAGCCGTCCCGAATATAAGCCGAACGCTCCTCAGGCAGCAACAGCACGCTGCCGCCTATAGAAATCTATAGGTGACAGGTGTACAAGGACCTGCTCCATAAGGAATAAAATAGCCCAAGAGTGTTTGCTGCCTCTTCTAGGGAGCTTGGAGTAGGTGGGGATGCCCATGAAGCAAGAGAGACTGACAAGACAGGCACGGTCAGCTGACACAGAGGTGAACCACCAGGCACTGGAAACAACTGACAAATTCATGTAGCGAAAGTCACTACACTCGTGCACCAAGAGAAGTATGCCTTCCATGTGCGATGGTAAGCCTTGCGGGAATTGGCCTTCCTAGCTTTGAGTATTGTGGGAACCAATTTTTCCAGGGATTCCAGAGTCATGAAACCAGGGACAACTTGGACCCTGGTGCCAGACTAATTAGCCTGTCCACAGTCTAGCCTGATTTGCCACAGATGACATAATGTTGCACTGTAGGAGTCTAGGGTGGAACTGTATATGAGAATGGCACAAGGAAGCCATCATCACCCCGAGAAAATTCATGCAGGAGCTGAAGGACTACTGGACTTTAGAGTTGGAGATTGGGAACCGAGAGGCTGCAGTTACTACTAGGGAAGAATAACTCTGGCTTGAGCCATGTCTACAGTGAGACCCAGATATCCAAGTGAGGAGTCTGCTACAGTGCTAACATCTGAAGGTTCAGGACACAGCAAAACCTCTGCAAGGTCTGGACGGTTTGAGCCACTATGGCGGCCCGGACCTACATGGACTGTTCCCTCAACAGGAGGTCATCCGAATATCCCACAATGGACATTTCCTGACAGAACAGTCCAGCCGGTATAGAAAGAAGAACCTTGGTGAAAAACCGGGGTGCAGGAGAAAGGCTGAATGTCAGGGCCACACTAAGGGGAGGTAGGCATAGCAGAGATTTAACCAGAGGACAGCAGTTCAGAGTCTCCCTATTGAAATCATGCATACAAATGCATACAATATACATACAATATAGGATGATGGGGAGAGGAGGATGTCCAATTACCAAATCTAGAAAGGATGAAAAAGGGGGTACCCTTCCCCTTGACACACTGCCTGGATGGGAACACTGTCTGCTTGGGGGGGAACTGTGACAGAGCAAGAGTTCACTCGGTCATATGTACCCACTGTGGGCTACCTTTAGCAGATGGGGGTTTACCTGCTAGCAGGAGCCGTTCCTAGGCTGTGCTTTTGTTTTTATGCCTAGTGACCTACTCCTGAAGGTGGCGCGATAATTCAACGTTCAGAGATTACAAATCTTTGCTGAGTCCTTAAATTATCGAAAGAGAAAATAGAGAGTATCTATTGATAAGAGAAACAATTGATAGAGCTGCTATCGGCATTCATATGCAAATAATGACTCATGAAACAGGGCTCTGCATTAGAGGTAATACTGAAAGCTACTCACATCTTCTTCCTGACTGCCGTGAATAAGATCTATTAGTCGCTGAATAAGCCTTTCCTCATTCAACCACTGAAATGACAAAAATTGGAACAAAACAAATGAATAAATGCATTAGTGGCTTAATGGGATGCTACAATGAAAAGTGAATGTAACAATTTGCTACATTTTGCCAATTCTGTTTTAGTGACATTAGTCAAATAGAACTAAAGTCACACATGGACTTTAGGTTCACCTGTCCAAGATGCTGCTTAGAACTGGTATGCTTGTTCCTTCCATTTCCTTTTTTTAGCCTCAGACATACCTGGCAAAAAATTAGTGCACCAGTTAGAGCCGGAGGGTGCCCTTACCAGGTTTCAAGTGTTTCACCACTTTTTTTTTTTTTTGGGACACTAGACAGCATTCTGGGCAGGCATACCTGAAGACAGTTTATGAGTTAGACCCCATTCCCACCTATGCATCACGTTAATCGCATGTTACTGTGATTCACGCAAGCTATCGTACAACACACCTCCAATTGCATTACAGTTCAGTAGATGCGTTGCCATTCATTTGAATGGCACTTCAATGCACCTTTCGGCCGCAGTGCGCTGCAAAGGAGCAAAATGCACTAGGGCCACAACCAACTAATCGATAAGAGTTGTCAACTATTCTCATTATCGATTAGTTGGTTGGATCCCCTAGCTCTCTCCTCCACGCTGGGAGGAGGGCACAGCAAGCAGTGGGCGGGTGTAATAGCCAGCCTGTTGTTGCAATTTGAAATGGCCAATAGCAGGCTGGCTATTGCACCAGCCCACTACCTGTTGTATTTACATTCAGCTGCCATCTGCAGGATCTTGTCACTGGCAGGCGTCATTCACTGGCTGAAGCTATTCAAGCGCAATGTGCTTACAATACAATTATTTAAAAAAAAATAAACTTTTTATCTCATAGCTCTCTTCAGGGTCACGGGAGAACATATATCAACGTCCTCCCGTGACCCAAAACTCAGTATATAGCGACCCTCAGCTCACTATATACTGAGAGAGGCGCAGCCGGGATGGATCCCAACAATACTGTCGAGATCCACCCAGCTGGCTGATTGACAGTGGGCTCTGCCTATCTACAGGCAGAGCCAACTGTGCCCGCCCCCTTCCCGTCCGTTCCTCCAGTCAGCGCTGGAAGATCATAGAGGGGAGGGGGGGAATCCCTGCAGGACTAACCGTCACTGCTCTCTGCAGGGAGATGATCGGGAAATGAGCAATCGATTGTATGTGTTCGCTCACTTCACGATCATTAGAGCCAATGTGTGACATTTTCATTGTCACATGTCGGATCTAACTAGGAGGATGAGTGAAAATCACTCACCTCATAGTTCTCCTTTAACTATTAACAAATATGTATCTTATTTGTGCATCACTCAAATCATCTCTGAATTGGTGCGGACACTGTCCTCCCTTCTGGAGGGTGGCTACTTTTGTTCCCTGTGTGCGGTGTAAAGTAGCAACCGCTCCAAGCTCACTCCCGTGATGGACTACAATCTCAATACAAATTGGTAAACTAAACATGAGATTGTAGTTCATCACTGGAGTGAGCTTGGAGCTGTGACTACTTTACAACACACACACGGACCTTGGGGAATAAAAGTAGCCACCCTCCAGAAGGAAGGACAGTGTCAGCATGAATTCAGAGATGATTTGAGGATCTACAGCTGAGTGACACACAAATAAGATACATTTTTGTTAATAGTTAGGGTACTTAAATGCATTTTTGAGATTTAACTCCTGAGTTTAGTGTTAGTGTCACTGTTAGTGTTTAGTTTATTATCACTTAAAAGAACTGCCAGGACTACAAACCTGTAAAGGCCTCCCTTGTGTAGACATCTAGATGCCCTGAGATTGCTGCTGGATGCCACTGTCTTGGATGTGATGTCAGCAGCCCCAGCAGACTCAGAGCCATCATTCAAATACAAGTCTATATGCTCCTCCCCTAGCAACTACATAAAGGTTATGTAGGCAGGTGAAGGAGGGGTAGAGTAGCTGGGCCAGCAGAGAGAGTAATTAGATACTCCTAGAATTGGAGAGGGATATGAGTGCAAGGAGGGAGAGGGCTGTGTTAGAGAATTGACTCTAATTAGAATAGTTACATTTTCCGCCAACTTTAAAGGCACACTGCAAGTGAATAAAAAATATTTATGGAAAGAAAAACACTGACAGTGTGCATTTGAAAGACTTGTCTGTTCTGGGTCTTTGTTTGCTTTTTTTAGGCTGTCGGCAGGGTCTCTTTAAAAGGAACTGGGGGAAAATGTGCATCCCCCCAAAACCCCATTCTATCAAAAATGGGCTTTCTTATTTTTGAACATTGTTCTTATTACTCTGTTTCTCCAAAACTAAAATGTGTCACCATTGCCAACAAAACTATCATCTCAATAATGTTAACCTGTCACAAACTTGGGGGAAATAAAATATGGTAAATGATAAAACATGCATAAGCAGAGAACATCTTTACCGAACGTTAGCATTAAAATTGGAAACAAGCTATCATCTCTACAACATTTAACAAGTCTCACATTTAGCACTTCTTGTCTCAGGGGAGCCGGCTCCACACAACTGATGAGACGAAGTAACAAGTCCATCATAGCTGAAGTACCAATGTGATCCAGCACCAATGCGAGGAAGTGTTCCTTTTTCCTCAGGAACCCAATGACCTAAGTGGAAGGAGACGTTAATGCCAATTACCAACAGATCATGAAACTATCCAGAACAGAACAAAGTGTCATGTAATATTAGCTAAAGGCAAAGTTTCTAGACTTAGAAAAAATATTCAAGACTAGTGTATGATAGGGGTGGAAAAGAGAGTATGAAATTGAGGAGTCAGTCTGCCCAAGCCAAGAGCTAGCAGGATGGGGTTTTTTTCTTTAGGTGCCAGCTCCATAGACAACTAAAGAAAATCTCAAAATTTGGACGCCAAATATAATTTTTAAAGGAGCACTGACTTCCTGGCTCATGGGATTTGTACAGCCATGGTGATGTATGCCATGCTCTGAACCCGAGTCAGCATAAAGACATGAAAAATATGTGCATATAGCATTAAAAAAAGCAAGCCAACCTAACTGATCTGTGCTACAGAGATACGTTGGCTGCTTTTTCTGGCTTTTTATTTTTAAACTGTATTTAAAAAAAGAAAAAACCTTTTTAAAAAGGGTTTTTCTCCCAGTTAGTTTCACCTGGTAATCCTACCAGTACTCACTCCCTGTCCTGTCCTGTCCTGTAATTATAGAAAAGCAGCACTGGCACCCTAGGCTGCTCACTGCAGATTTAAACTTCAGAACACATCCCAATCTTTTTATCTACGTAAAATAGTGGTGAGGGGTTGTGTAGTACACAAAGTGAACTGGACAGGGCAAAGAACACTGCATGAGATTTGAGTGCTGCAAGGAATATACAGGAATTCACAAGCTCTCTGGGCTTCTGGCAGGATCAGCAGTTTTGCACTTAAACAGGTATACAAACTACGATGCCAAATATCTTACGTACAAATATGGGCACTCATAGATTAGCCCACAAACACACACACCAGATATTGTATATAACTATATAGATATTATTTATATATACACACACACGCTGTATATTATACAGTGGAGCTCCTCCCCATAATTCCTGGCTCTAATAAGCATTGATGGGGTATGATAGGTGTGCTTGCAGTGGCCAGGCAGAGAATCATTCACAAAGCTCGAACTCATAGAGGCAACAGGTGAAATCTCTCAGAAGCAGGTCCTTTCCTCTCAGTGCTAGTACCTCGTGTGATAGGATATTTATCATGAATCACATGATGCAAAACACATGGAAATCCAAATCCCACTTTCCAGCAGTGCACACCAGCTGCCAATCTGACAAGTAGGTCCGAGTAGTAAAGCTTATGGGCTGATCATCCCATCTGCCATGGCATCCTGGCGATTATGTTTTCTCTGATCTTTCGGTTTATGTTTATATGTTTTAAATGATTTTTTTTTTCTTTTAGCAAGCATTGTAAAGGGCCACAGTCAAATCACTCAACATCAATAAAAAATCCTCTCACTTGCTCAGTTTTCCTTGCTATCAAGTTTCCGATGGACTTGCTAAAGAAGCTGGCAAGCAGCGGGTTAAGAGGGGGTTCTTGTTGTAGGAAGTCATAGAGGATGTTGAGTAGGTGCTCATCTTCACCTAATTTGTCATTAATTTGTGGCACATCACACGTAAGCAGTTCACAGGCAATGTTAGGATACCTGCCAGAAAATCAGATATATAATATAGGTTACATTACAAAAGATCAGCGCAAAATTATTATTCACTTTATAAAGGAACTCTAGTCTAAACAAACATTCTTCTAAGTTTTAAATGTTATAACTGTTCAAACATCTAAATATAACCCCATTAACAATATTCTCTTGGTTTAAAAAGCTGAGAGGGTAGCTAATAAGCAGATTAGCTGATCCAGACCAAACGGCCTGTTCCTCAAATTATATGTGTAATATATATATCTAGTTGTGTATTGGAGTCCCACTGCTGACTCCTCTCTGCTTGCAGGTACTTCCGATCCAGCGGTGTCTGCATGCGGATGCATGCTGGTGCACGCGTCCATAGACTTACCTTGCGTCTCTGCTCGTCTCCCGACCGAGAATCCGAACTGCGCATGCGCCCGCCCCAAGATGCTTTGCGGCCGTCCGAGCAGTTCCTGATTCATAGCGCGGGAGCGCGCAGCGATAGCGAGGCAAGTGTAAACCGCTGTTAAAGCGTGGTTTTTTTTTACTTTTTGCCTATATCTACTGCTTGCTGGCAGTAGATATAGGCAAAAAAAAAAACGGAGGGTTTAGAACCCCTTTAAGAAAAATCAAGGCCTTCTTTTGGGGATATTGTCTTGCAAAAATCATTTTTTTTTATGCAATTCACACAAAATAAAAACAGTGTTAGTTTAAAAGAAAATAGTGTTACGTTAGATACAAAGCATATATTTTATTGTAATATTTGTCTTATTCTACATTACACTAAAATTATGATTCTGATGCAAAGCATTGCAAAGTAATTTACGTGTAAAATAATTTTCTTTGAGTACATCACAGGGCATAGGATGGTAATCTGATGCCAGTGGGTTATGTACACACCTTCAGAAGACTGGACACTGCAAGGATAGGCCATATAACCCCTACCACCCCCAGCCCACCTCGGTTTTGTAGGAAGCACTACAAGTGTGAATCACAGAAAGATAGGAGGGACCTGTGTCTTCTGATGTGCTACAAGAAACGGATTTTACAGATAAGACAAATATCCTATTTTCGTAATTGTATATCATGGACAAAAGGATGGTAATCTGACTCCAATGGGATGTGCAAAAGCTGTCCAACCGAGGGGCAGGCAATACAGCAAAACAAAGCGCAATCAGCAGTCAGGCCGAGAAGCATCCCAAAAAGGAACCAACAGAAATAAGGGCCCAACAGTTCACAGGACTGCCTGAAGAACCTTACAGCCAAAACTAGCATCTGCCGCAGTCTTCATGTTCACTTGGGAAAAGAGAACTAAGGACCTGTTGGCAGCCTTGAAGATCTGAGAAACTAAATCCCCATGCCAGGAGGTCAACGTCTGATTTCTCCCACTTGTGACAAATAGTATAAAATACCTCCAGGTAAAGAGAGCATTACCTGGGGTCAAGACATTGATGTCTGACAAAGTCCACCTGTCAATTTTCTACGCCTGGGATAGAGGGCAGGGACATGATGTTCTGCCTAAGCCAGAATCAGGCCTGCTTAGATTTGAGATACATGACTCCTGGCGCATCCCTAATCGCTGATGTAAGCCACAGTCATTTAATTGTTTGAATCTTGGTCAGGTGACCTCGCAACTGAAGGGTCCCGAGTTGAACAAGCAAATTTCCCTTAGTTCCAGAAAGTTGACCAGAAGCATAGTTCTCTTCAACGACCAATTCCCCAGTACTAAGAAGGTACCCAGGACTCCTCCCCAGCCTGAACGGCTGGCATCTGTCCTGAGCACCTTCCAGGTCATCAGGAGGATTGGATTTCCCAATTCCAGTGCCAGACTGGAAATCCACCATGCCAGGGCAAGCCTGGGCTTGCTGTACAGGTGAATGGGGCGATCCAGAGACTGGGCCTATTTGTCCCATGCAGCCAGAATGTGGAGCCTGCGCCAACTGTTGACTGAAGTCATCCAAGTATTACAATATTGGAACACCCTCTGAAAGAAGCAGGACCAGGACAGGGGGGGTCAGCACCTAGATGAAGATCCATGCAGTGGACAGGCCAAAGGGAAAAGCAACGAATTGGTAATGCTGCATGTAAAGCAAATATGTTGCGCTCGGTCTATGTGAACCAACTACACACTAAAGTGTTAATAAACAAATCTGTGTAAAATTACGACAATCCGTGTGAAAAAATATTGATGCAAGTGAATTAATTTTCATATGACTTGAAGGTTCAACACACAAACATAATAAGAATAATAAAAATCAACATTGGAACATTCAGAATTAGTGCCAGTGATCAACCTCATTGGTTCAGCATGTATATCTCAAACATGCGAACCTCTGGCTAGCGATGTAGTAAAACACAGAAAACTTACATTTAACCCCTTCATGACTGAGGCCTTTTTTTTCATTTTTTGATTTTGAGAAGGAAGAAGGGGCTCTGTGGTGTATTAACACTTATTAACAGTATTAACACTTTAGTGTGTACTTGGTTCCTATAGACCGAGCGCAACATATTTGCTTTACATTTATTCACCTATAGACATTGTTGTGGCTGGTCCAATCAGGTAGTTAGGCACGCATCCCCAGCGCAGTGACTTCTGTGATATACTGGTAATGCTGCATGCCCACTGCAAAGTGCAGATGGAGCTGATATGCAAGAAAGGCGGGAATGCACAGAAAGGCATCCTTGTCTATGGAGGCCAGAACATTTCCCAGGTGAAGAAATGATTCACTAGGCAGATTTCTCACAGAACTTTTGGACTCTGTTTAGAATCTTTAAATGCAGTAAGATGCCACCATTTGCCTTAGGGGCAGTGAACAGGTTGGAATAAAAACCCTGAAACCTTTTTGCTTCTGAACAGGGGCGATGGCCCCCTGAGAGAGGGGTTGCTCAAGAGCAGTGAGAAGATCTGTCCCACCTTTGAGGAGAGGTTGGTAAATTTACAAGCATGAAGTAAGCAGGAGGCAGTGAAAGAAATTCTAATTTGTAGCCCCTGCAAAAACACAGCTCTCAAACCAAGCATTGGCAATGTCCTGGGGCCAGGTGGTGGTGAAGACCAATAGACTTCGCCCCCCTATTTTCATTGCGAAGAAGGCTTAATCCTGGATTTTGTGGGTTTTGAGGGCCATGCTTTGCAATGGAACTGAGTGGCTAGCTTTGACTTTGTTCCTGAGGCCTGACAGTGTCGAAAGGAATTCCCTGTTGGAGGCTCTGCCTTCTTTTTCCGAGGCTGTAAAAAGGAGTGTGAAGGAAAAGTCTTTGCGGCTCAAGGCATTTTTAAGTATCCCAGAGTAGTGAGCTTTGGTAAGGTCAACGCAGGTGGCTCATGGAGGCCTAGTGAAAAATGCTGTGCTTAGTGTGCAGGCAGATAGAGCTACGTGCTGGAAAAATTAAATGGTGGGCGCATGTGCTGTACAGTCACAAAAGAAAAAAAGGCTGTGCAGGCAAACTAGTGGCCCCAGGAGCATGAGGAGAAAATGCAGGCTGTCCCCCACTGCTGGGTGCAACAGAATGTGTTTCAGCCAGCACTCCCTATTTCACACTATAGGGACTATAACGCACAGCAGACTGGCCACCTAAGCTGAGCAGAAGCCCTGACTTACATTAGACTTACAGTTCCTGTGGAAGGTGGCAATATGCATTTCAAGGGAGAAGCCCCATCTAGATCTAAATCCTTCTAGTGGAATCTTCAGGGATGAGGCCCAACCAGCAGATGGACCAAAGTCCAGGAGTTTTATAGAACCCTGCGGCCAACTCAACATGATGTGCCAAGGTGAGGCCCCCCACACCAGGTTCCAGTGCCCAAAGCAACTTTACAGGCTGACCCTGCATCTTCTTTCTGGTGGGGTCTGGGTATAGCCCCCTTAAGGGTCAGCCAAAAATAAAATCCATCTGGAAGGCTGGAAATGGCAAATCAAAGTTGTAAGGACAGCCCTTTATGCAGCCTGTGCCCAATCACCTAAAAGCAGCTGCATAGTCCACTGGTCTCAGATTACCATTCTGTGTCCTGTGATTTACTGCAAGAAGGATTTTACATGTGAAACAAAAATCCTATTTTCTTCATTTCTAAATAACTTTGAAATGCTCTGCATCAGAATCGTGATTTCAGTGCCAATTTAAATAGGACAAATTATAAAATAAAATGTATACTTTTATCTACATTAAAGGAGAATTATTAGGCGAGTGATTTCCACTCAGCCTCATAATCTGAGCTGACCTAGAACGTTAGTTTGTGTTCTCCCGTGACCCTTAGGAGAACTATGGGGAAAAGCCCTGACCCCATAGTTCTCCTTTAACACTAATTTCTTTTAAACACTAATAAAAGTAGAAAATAAAATGTGTTTTTTTAGGGGTTTTTACTGCAACACAAATGCATAGATACATAAATACATTGTTTTTTTAAATGCGATTTGTACAGAGAAGAATGCTGATAAACTGCACTAAAGTAATACATTCATTTTCTTTTAGGCTATTCTACAATTCACTATACATGGTAGAAATTACCTCCAAAATAAAAAATGTTTGTTAGTCTGATTTCTGGCAAGAAAGTTCTTATAATAGTGGCGCAAAACTGCAAGATTCGATATATAACAAAAATAGTTTGCCCACATAGTAATATTAAACCATGATGACTTTATTGTAAGTATGAATACATTAGTTACATCAGTGTACAGCAAGGATTGAACCCTTTGATACTGGGTTTTACTCACTTGAATCGGACCTTCTCCTCCATATCTTCAGGAGGTTTTTGCGTGATGAGTTGAACAAGCTGCTCCATGCACTGAGCCTGGCTAAGGAAGTCCAGCAGCCGCTGGTTCTGAGCCTTGCACTCCTGAAGCAAGTCATCCTCATCCATTAACTCCAGCAAGGTCACATCCTCCTTTTCCAGGAGCTTGTCCACATGCGACGTTGTGTTCAGGTCAAACTTCCAGAACATTTTGGCGGAATGCTCCTCACGTAGCAGCGAGCTGAGAAAAAAGTGAGATAAATCAATTAGACTGATGACTAGAAAGCTAGCATAGCATCAATTCATCCTGGAACATCCAGGATGTGTGCTTTCTATCCTAGCAACCTTCAGGCTCCACAAATTATTCTGGTTTCAAAAGTTATTAAAACAAACTAATCATAAAAGGTATCACTAGCTGTTTATTTAAGTTAAAATCCAGGCGAATATATATTAAAAACCTGAATCCAGGAAAAACACAGAAAGAGCCATCAGTTTTAGCCAACCAGGCTCTAATGGACTTCACAGTCAGCTGGATATGCAGGAAGGTGACACGGCTGTATTCCACAATCGTAATAAAGTGGTATTAACATCCTGGCTATATAGTGGGGCAGGGCAGTGATGGACAAAAATGGCTGTTAATCAAATATTTTAGCAGCGGAAACAGTTGACAATCACGTATTTCACCTATGTAACAGTTTGCAATTACTTGTAACACTTCATAAAGTTTTGCTATACAATACACTAAAGTTACCCCCCTTATATCCTAATTTAGAAACTACCAATATTATTTGTGAATGTCTAGTTGTTGTAACTTATTGGTTGCTGCACGCTGCAACGTGTAGTAACAACCATGCAGAAGTTATCGAAAATTCTGCAGGTCTGATTTTTGGCCTGTAATGGTATGTCAGGCAGACAACTGAAATAAATAGGCTTCCTTCACTCAACAGACGTTAACATGTGTGTGTTAAATGCAGCAAAATGGACCTCCCTGGTATGTGACTGGGCCTTTACCACTGCATTGTAGTAGCACACGTTACATGCGTTAGAACACTATGGTGCCATATATCGTAAATGGCATCCCAATGCACCTTCATTGCTGTGCATGTACTGTGCAGAAATCTCGCTGAAACTCAATTTTTACCAGCTGGGGAGGAAGGGGGAGGGAATAAAATGACAAGAATGTGGTAAATTTAGCTGATCCAGATGGTAATACCTTTCAATCCTAAGCACAAAAAAAAAACACAAGAGAAAAAAAAAACCCCATAGTAATAAAATACCACATTATGCTTTATTTACACCCTTTAAAAAAAATAAAATATGGCCTCTGAAAAGGGATCTAATTTAAGGATAAGGACAGATAACACCTTGCTAAAACTTATTTGATATTTAAAAAGGTGGTGGAAAATTAAAGTCATAGCCTTTAAAGCCCAACTCCAGACGCAGCTCTTTTTATGTTCTTTGAAATCTTTAATCTAACTCACATTAACACTTTCACCTTTCTTTTTACTACTTCAGGAGCACTCTAAGCTCCGCTAAACTATTCTGATATCAGGGATGACATTTGTGCTGTGCTTTGTGAATGGCACAGCAGAGTGAGGAGGGTGGAAGCACAATACCAAAACTCGTTCCTCCCCTAGCTTTCTCTATCAGAGAGCTCCAAAGGTAATACAAAAATCAGAGTGTTAATGTGAGTATTACAAATTTAAAAAAAGAAAAAACACATAAAAAGAATTGTGCCTAGAGTTGGGTTTAAAATATGTTCATCTTCTTCAATAACGAATAAATAAATTAAAGGTGATGCAATATATTTTTTACTGGATAATGGCGTACACACTGATCACTCTTTGTTACAATATCACTAAAATGCCAAAGTCATGTAGGTCTTACCTTGTAAAGAAACAGAGTTAGTCTCACAGTAGATATGGAAGATGACCATTCACATACATTTGGGCTGGAAAGTGAAAAACACAACGGCCAGTGTACTGCAGCAGTGTTCCTGTAAGTACACAAACAGAAAATGTCCTTAAATTTGCAGAACACAAATCGTGTGACTGAAGAATAATGTAATACACTACGCCTTACATTACAACTAGGGATGCACCGATACTAGTATCGATATCGGTGCCGATACCGAGTATTTGGGTAATGACACGCTGCCCGGCTTCCTGATTGGTCGGGAAGCTGGCCAACAAGGAAGCTGGGCGCCGTGTAATGACGCAGTGCCTGGCATTCTGATTGGCCGGGAAGCCGGCTTCATGCTCCCTCGTCATCTCATGACGAGGGAGCACGGAGCTGGCCTCCCGGCGTCTCAGAACGCAGGGTGCCGCGTTATTACACGGCGCCCAGCTTCCATGATTGGCCAGCAAGACGGCTCCGGCTGGGTACCGGAGGAAGGCCGCTCCTGGATGGAGAGGCCCCGGGGGGTGACAGGCTGGACATTCTGAGGTAAGAGGGGACAGACGTCCAATACACTGTGTATCGGATGTGAGGACGTCGAGGAGACAGGCTGGAGGGAGCACTAGAAAACGTCTGTGAATCACTACTGTTCCATGTAATTAAAGCTTGCGGAATAAGTATTGTTTATATAGAAGTTCCGTGTGTATTCTATTTTTTTTTCCATATCTGTAGTGGTCCAGCATGAAACTTTCCCTCTGTAGGAGCTTCCTGTAATAAAGACCAGTCATTGTTGCACTCTCTGCTTGTACAGAGTGACTTGTATCCGCCCCCTCCATAGTCTTCTGCAGGCAGCCTGTAGTGGGTGGACTTATGGGGTCCACGACACAGCTCTGCTCTCTATATAGATTGTACATGTACAGCACAGTGATAACTGGCAAAGAAATTTGCTGCACACCAAGTGTATTTACACCCTTTGTGGCTATTGAGGAATACATTTAAATAAATGTTTTTGCACCCGGAGTTGAGCTTTAAATATACAGTGCAAATGTGCCCAATATGTAAAACTAAATACATTTCTAAGTAATCGTGATCAAATGGTAACACAATACCAACATAGTTGCAATATTAAAACGGCTAAAGTACTGGTATGCATGATACAAAATGGTAAATGTACTTTCTGAGCTAACTAAATCTTTGCTTTACTCCATTTACATCATATGACACTATCATGTTACAAGGATAGATGGAAAAATATTACACATCATGTGGCTGGGAATAAAAATACTGCAGGGTACAGAATGGAAGGTGTCCCTGCAATGTTATTTTTAGTATAGTGAATGCCATAGTGCAGGCATGGCATTGCAAGTTACTTAATATTGACACAACCACTGATCATTTGTTTCCATAGAACAGAAATGATGTTATTGTCATCATTATACATTTTAAGCTATTAATTAGGTTAAAAAAGAATCTGCTCTGCCTAAAAATGGGAAAGATTAGTGGAATCATAAGCTGATAGAAACTGGGTCATGCTGACAGTATTTTACAATACGAATCCTGAATGATGACATTAACATATAAATGGTAGATGTGACATTTCCAATGATTACCTCAATTATATATTATAATCTTCAAAAGGTTAAACATCAGTCAAAAAAACCCCCAATAGAATCAAACTATAATAGGAAAATACAGCTGAGCAATTGTATTAAAAACAAATTAAGTATTTCTATACATAAATAACAAAAAATCAATATGTATTACCGTCTCCTGTCTACAAGTACATATGCGAGTTTCTACAGGAGTTTTCATATAAACAGAATAAGTTATGTAAAAATTCTTGCTACTCCACTTTCCTAAAGGCTGGGTCACACTAATTACGTTCGAGCTACGTTGCCTGTTTATTGCAGCGCAGCCCGAACGCAACAGATAGACTTGGTTAACACCACCGTGTTCCGGTGGTGTGCGCTTAAAAAAAAAAAAAAATAAAGGGCAGCGTGCATTACTTTTTTTATGCACACCACAGTGAGACGCAGTACAACCGCGTCACACTGAGGTAAGCCCACAGAACTAGGGCTGCAACAACTAATCGATTGAAAAAGTTGTCAACATTTTCAATCATCGATTAATCGGCTTCCGATTAGTTGGCCCTGTTCACGGCTCCACACACGCTGCGCGCCGCACCTCCTCTCCACCTCATGCTCGCCGCTGGCAGACCCGCCCACCCTCAACCACGCCAGCCGCCGATAGACAGGCTCGATCTCAGAAGCAAGTTGCTGGAAGACTGCTCAGGTAAGCCTGCACTTTCCCCCACATGGTGCTCTATAATGTATTGCTGGGATAGTGGGATTTGTATTTCTCTATTGCTGATGGTACATTGTGCAGTATATTATAGAGTGCAATGTACCATCAGCTATAGAGGAATACAAATGCAGAATACCACCAGCTATAGAGGAGTACAACAAATCCCAGCAATAATACATTATACTGTGGTTCAATGCCGAATACTACCAGCTATAGAGGACTACAAAACCCTCCTGTGATGGACTACAATCTCAATACAAACTAGTAGTCCATCGCTGGAGCCATTTTAAAAAATGTATTGTATTTAATTTTTTATCCGATTAATCGAACTTAATAAATCGGCTAACTAATTGCTTTTGAAAATAATCGTTAGCTGCAGTTCTACACAGAACGTAATGACATGTCACTTTTGCTCAATTAAGCGAATCAGAACTGTTCGGGGACATGCACACCAGCAGCCGCGCGGTTGAACGTACCCATGAGGTGGCTGCACTAGCCCTACATGGTGTCCCAGTAGAGCTAGCTTAGCTACCCTCCTTGGCGCATTCCACTATGGGACTACTATAATAGGTGCAATGCAACCTCCTAAAAGAATAGCAGCATGCTGATTCTCTGGCAGAACTGTCCACAACTTAGCTGACAGTGCAAAGCAAAGCTTGGCCTGTATCTGCTATAGATATGGTGTTTCCTCTGTTGCTACCGCTTGTAAGAAGTACAGCAAAGCTAATGATGGGCCCTGTAGAACACCTGCACAAGGCATCATGGGATATGTAGACTGTGGCTAGCAGCACATGTGACCATCATGATGTGTGCACTGCTTAAGCCTTAGGGCCCATTCACACCACATCCAGATCATCTCTAGACCAAACCAGATTTTTTTTCTGTACCCAAAATGCATCCTAATGTATCCCCATGCTATTTCTGGCCTCTGTTAACGCCAGCGCAGTCCGTTCCAGACCAGACCAGATACTGCATGTTTTAATTTGTCTGGTTTGGAATGCACTGGAACGCATGGAAATGCATCAAAAATGCATACAAACGCACTGGAACGTAACTGAACGCCTATTTTAAAGCTAAAAAAAAAGCCCCCCCCCCCAAAAAAACAGCTCCAGGGCGCAGTAAAGTCGATGTAAAAACGCGGCAAACGCAATGCACTGCGTTCTAGATCTGGTCCAGAAAATGGTGTGAACCTGCCTTTGAACTGTAAATTCAGAGCATTGCTTCAGTGGTTTGCTGAGCAATCATACAATAACCATACGATTAAGAAAAAACAAAACAAAAATGACTTCCAGCAGAAGTTATCATGAGGTAGGCCAGGGATGGACAAATTCCAGGAGCCAGCTACTCAATGCTCCTTTGACAGCTGGCGCCTAAAACTAAATCCTGGCTCCTGGATTAGACAGACTGGCTAAGGTATTAGTATTTGAAGAATACTCTAAACTAGAATTCAGAAACAGAAGTGCCTAAAATGTCACAATGGAGATTATACAGCCATGATGTTCTAGATAAGGGAGTGAAGGCACCAAGATTTGGACAGTGATTGAACGTAGGACCAAAAGGAAAAGGAGGGGGGGTATTATAAACACTTTTGGAAAGATTGAGTTTTAGGAAGGGGTATACCATCCATACTGAGATGTCAGTTCATAAATTAGGGATGTGTGAGGGGACATTAAAAAAGGGAACTTGTTATATACCTCTAGTATATGCATGAGGTCATAATGCAATGTGCTAGCTGGCAATATGAGATTTAGTTTATAAAACCCACTTGGTATGAATTTGTGTCAACATTTGTTCACATATAAGTCTATTGGAATTCAAAACCCATTTGAAAAAGGACAAATGCTGGCCAGGAGGACGTCCGGTAACAAACGCAAACTAAAGGTGGCCATACATTGTTAGAGTTTCGTTCGGAAATCGTACACAAACAATCTTTCAAACGAAGACTGAACAGTTGATGGTACAGCAGCGATTTTCCTTTTTGCTAATGTAAACAAAATTTTTAGTATGGTAAGGTTGCAAAATTTTTCTCCAAAACGTTATTCGTTGAATGAGTGGGGTTTTTGTTCGTCCAAAATCTCCCCAAGAACACAGCACATGCACAAAAGTAAAGCTGCGTAGGTCAAACGAATACTTTCTCTGCATGGGTCAAACGAATATTTCCGTCATTCATCAAACAAGTGTTGGTTAGTATGGCTGACCAACGGTTTCCAAAATTGTCATTTGACTATGCTTGATGGGGAATTCTAGGTGTAATCGAATTAGGGTTCGTGGCAGAAACAAAACCTTTCCAATGAAAAGCGTACAATGTATGGGCACCTTTACTTTTCCCTCTACCAACCATACACTGCCTTTACTACTGCCAAGCATTCTACAAGTATGAACTGTGTTTCTGTTCCCAGGTTCTGAACAACAATCATAAAGAGTATCAACAGGTTATGAGGATGGAGATAAAGTACAGAAATGCTCTACTGACCCATGGCCTATCACAGATTGCCAACCAAAACGCAGCAGTTGATTTAAAAGGAAAAAAAAAGTAACGCTGATCACGCAGGATTTTTTAGATCAAAATAATTCTAACAAAAATCTAGATTTTCATTTGAAAAATCCGATTTGTTTGTGGTCTATATGAGCACAGGTTTGCTTGAAGTACTACCGTGTTTCCCCGAAAATGTCTTATATTTTTTCCCCCCCAAAAAAACCACACTAGGCCTTATTTTCAGGGGATTACTTTTTTTTTTTTTCACGTGCAACAGAATGAAAAAATACTGCCACACACAGTGTCACATTACCTGCCGGCTGCCGCTGTCCTGGAGCTCTCCTCTCTGATGCCGTCCAGGGAGCCACCTCGCCGCACGGACCTCCAGTCAGAAGTTCCCTCACCTCACCTGACCTCACTCCGACCCCATTGGCCATGCCACGCTGTGCCGCTGCCTGCTGGGAAATTTAGTGCTCTGCCCGGCGGCAGCTCTCTAAGCAAAAGCCGAGGCAGACAGGTGTGCGGGTGGCCGGGAGCTGCGGCGCGACGGTCAGTCCCCGCCGTGTATGGATGAAATGTTTTTCGGTCCTTGACATGTTGGCTGCTCATATAATTGAACGTTACTCTCGGATCCCTGGCTGGTTGGCTGCAGCAATACATGTGAGCCCCCTACCACCAAACTAGGTCTTATTTTCGGCTTAGGTCTTATATTACAGGAATCTCTAAAGATAGTGCTAGGTCTTACTTTCGGGGTAGGTCTTATTTTCAGGGAAGCACGGTATTTGCTGCTTTACAAAAACTGACCTTTCCTTGTCAGGGTGTGCAAGGAAGTGCAGCCTGATTGAGACCTCAGTGGGATCAAAAGGAAACCAGCTGTGTACAGGAAAACACATCTCATAACAATTCTCTCTCACTCAAAGCCAGAAAACTATTTAGAAACATGTAAAATGCGGAAGAGAAAATATAAATTAAAAAAAAAAAGGAATGAATATACTGAACACCAACATTACAGGTATTATTCACATACAGCCAACACAAAACATTAGTATTACTATAGTGGTAGTTTTGGTATATAAATGATACATACATGAATTTATACATAATTGAGGCTAGGCTCACACCTAGGCAATTTATCGTGCAAAACACAGATTCACACCTTTGTGGTTTGTCTCGCAGATGAAATCGCCTGTCACGCAAAAAGGTGCAGGAGCTATTTTTGGGCGGTTGTTGCGTGGTTTGTGTCCCATAGACATCTCTATGCATTGAAAACCACGCGGTTATCAAAGTTATCAGTTGCGCAAACGAAAATGCACAACAAGCGCGCAAAAGCAGCTCACCAGCTCAATCGCCTACGTGTGAACCTAGCCTTGCATGCAGTCAAAAGATGTCCAGCAAAACAGACTGTTACAGGGGCTTGGACAAACCGTATAACACTTCTTGGGGCTACATACACAGGCTGCGTTTAGTCACATGGTTTAATCTTTTGGTGACCAGAGGTGATTGGTGCCTAGATACCCAAACCATGTTCTGCAACATCAACATGCATCTGTTAAGTTGACAATAACTCTATGATTTGACAAAGGTGGGCTGCCCCACCGAAACATCTTGGTTTTTCTAATTTGCTCCATTGGATAAGTCCTATAAGAGTCTCAACCAACACTGAAATATACATACATGCACACATATACATATATAATAGAATTTTTTTTAATGTAATTGTATTTCACAATTACAGTAGCAAACATATGGCACTGCAGATGTCACTACGGCATAAACGTAGCAGTGTTTATTTGCAGGCCATAAGCTTATTTCAACAATTAATCCTTCAGCTTGTATTTGATCACTATGTCATAGCTCTAATTGATTCCCAATCATCAGTGGAGATCGGAGCCACCAATGACAGCTGAAATTTGCAGCCACCAGATGTGCAAAGCAAAAGGTCACATGATCACTCAGCTCTTGGTCTTAGAGCCAGCTTGTGAAAGCTGCAGTGTCCCACATCGGCTCTAAACTGCAGGGAAAGTATATTTAACTCTCCCTGAACTAATTAGATTAAGCAAATCTCCCCCCAGAGGAATGTGGCAACATCAGATTACCAAGAAGAACCTTTGTAGCATTCCCTCCCCTATGCTGCTTCTGTTTAATTTAAGTGGCTACTTTACAACACAGAACAGTAGAAAGGCATCATGGCACACTCACAAACCAGCATGTAAAACAACTTGTCTCACCACTAAGGACAATGACAGAGGTTTGGATACACGTCTTACACACACAGGGACCACGGGGAAGAAAAGTAGCCACACTCCAGAAGGAAGGACAGTGTCAGCACCAATTCAGAGGTGATTTGAGGATCTACAACCGAGCGATACACAAATAAGATACATTTTTCTTAATAATGAAGGTCCTTGAATGCATTTTTACGATTTAACTCCTATGTTTATTGTCACTTTAAGGCCCCGTTCACATTGAGCGATTTATCGTGCGGTAATTCCCGCGATATCGCGGCTATTTACCGCGCGATATCGCTCTTCAATGCTTTGCTAAGGGTCCTGCTGTCGCGGGTCGTGTGTCGCTACAGCAGGACCCTTTTTGGAGCGGATTTTGCCGCGATTCCAGCTTGCTCAATGCAAGCACTTGCGCGATATCGCGCAAAGTGCAAATCGCGCGACAAACGCACGATTTGCGAATCGCGCAGTGTGAATGGGGCCTAAAGGAGAACTATGAGGCAAGTGAAAATCACTCAGCCTTATACAGGGGTGTGGAAATTTTTGAAAAAACTACTTGTCCAAGGACTAAAGCGGGGGCCGAATCTACTTGTCCCTCATGACAATCTACTTGTTCTGATGCAAAAAAAATAATTTTAACCAAAACCATATTTAGCAGTGCTAAGAAGTGCTTCTCATTGGTCAGTGCCGTCAGGTGACCGCGTTGACCATCGAGTGCTTGCAATTTGCAAGCGAAAGGTAAGTATAGTGGGAGGGAGATTTGTGCGGGTAATTCCATTATCCCAAATTACTTGGAAAGTGAATTTACCCTTTAGGGTTGGTGCAGACTTGGGGATTCCCGGGACGTGCGATCCTGTGCGGTTGCATTCGCATGTATGGGGTTACATCTGGGTGGCAATCGCTGAAAAAAAGGTAGCTGTACCTATTTTCACGACATGCACCGCGCAGTGTTTTCAACCGTGATCGTGTGGGATCGCCCGGGTGGTATTGCAGCAGGAAAACGCGCAAACTGCCTAGCACGACTGGGGTGCCATTAGAAAATAATGGCACTGACAGTACGATGGGCAGTGGTGTGCGATTGCAGTTGAAAACACTGCACGTTTATTCGCGTGCAGATGGGGCAGCGGGGCTGGTTTTCATTTTTTCAATTTTTATTTACTTTGTAAAAAAAATGTCATTTGTTTTATTATTTTTACTTTAAAAAATAAAAAGGCGATAAAGTAAAAATAATAAAACAAATGAAATTTTTTTTAAAAGTAAATAAAAATTGAAAAAATAAAAAGGCGATGCATTTTTATTTAGTTACATTTTTAACTATTATTTATTACTTTTTTTTTTAAACTTAACTGTAGTGCTATCACACAGTGATAGCTTTTGGAGGTGACAGGTTCTCTTTATTGACCCTGTCACCTCCAACAGCACTGTGCTAGAACTCCTGTGACAGAAACGACCAGCGGCCGCCAGAGACAGCGGCTGAGGGAGGTGTCAGAGCCATCACTACTCCACGCCCCCCTACTCTCAGCACTCCGGCCCCTCCCCCCGCTCTCGGCGCTCCACACCCTTCGCTCTGAGTGACATTCACGGCTCTCTGCAGGGATTCCCCCCCTCCCCTGTCCAATCCTCCAGGGCTGACTGGCGGAACGGACGGGGGAGGGTACAGCTGGCTCTGCTTCTAGATAGGCAGAGCCAGCTGTCACTCACGCAGCTGGGCGGATCTCGACAGTAATGTTGGGATCCATCCCGGCTGTGGTGTCTCAGCATACTGCAAGCTGTAGCTCGCGGTATACTGAGCTTTGGGTGATGGGAGGACGCTAGTATATGTCCTCCCGTTACCCTTAGGAGAACTATGGGGAAAAGCCCTGACCCCATAGTTCTCCTTTAAAAGGTAAATAATGGTGTTTACATTCCAATTAGAAGACGAGTGAGCAATCCATTTTTTTTTATGTCGTTATTCCCTATATTGTTGCTTTCAAATATTCAACGTTTAAAGCCAACATAAAACAGACTTCATCTAATAGCCTCGGGAACATAATGTTTCTTGACAGGAGCTTTGAGATGAAGCTTGGTGAACACTCCAAAGTCCAATATCTATTTCTGGAACGGTACAACTCTCCTAGAGGTAAGGAAGGGTGCATCAGGGAAACAAATGCTTGCTGCTAATACCTTATTATTTAAATGCAGTTAGCCTCCAATACAATAAAAAGGGGTGAGCCAGGGACAGAGAGAGAGGGGAAGATGATGCTGGATAACCTCCCACTAGAAAATGAGGCAGGCTCTGTATGACCTTGTTGCAGGTTCCAATACACACAGAGAGAAGCTCACGGTGTGCAGTCTGAGTAAGCAAGTTCAATACAGGAGAGGTGTCTGTACAACTCTTTAAGACTGGAGAAGAGCTTTAAAGAAGGTCTAACAGGGTTATTCACAAAAGTGTGAAGAGTTTGGAGAAGACAGGAGAAGTGAACAATCTAGGACAACATCGCTGATTTGGAAAAATTCTCCAATTCTGCTGTTTCCTGCTCAGCTATGTTGTCCTAGATTGTTCACTTCTCCTGCCTTCTCCAAACTCTTCACCCTTTTGTGAATAACCCCCTAAGTCCTATACATTGTATTGGATGTGAGGACACCAAGGGACATTCCATCACTGGAGTGGAGAAGACAGGCTTCAGGGCCTGGCCTAGCAGCCAGCCGGCTCTGAGGTTCAGGTGAGTATATATTTGTAATTTTTGCACATAGATGGAAATGAGCACGTAACTCTTGTAGAACAGGGGTAGTCCTACTGCGAGATTATTACTGCCTGGAGTTCTTCTTTGAATCAGCAATTGGTTACGACTGTAGTGGAGCAGAATGGAAAGTTCTTCCATCAAATGAAACAAAATTCTAACAGTAAATTTGTGGCTTTTGTTCAAGAAGCTCCATTCATCCCAAAATCGAATGTTAAAATCAAACGGAATATCAAACACATCTTCATCAAATCTCTGATGCCGTTATGAATGTCCTGATGAGATGTTTTGTATGAACATTCAGCTGAAAGTCTACCAGTGTATATGAAGCTAGAAACATACAGTGGCTTGCAAAAGTATCCACCCCCACCTCCCCCTGGCATTTTTTCCATTTTGTTGAGTTACCACCTGGAATTGAAATGATTCCCCCGCCCCAAGTCAATACTTTGTAGAGCCACCTTTTGTAGAAATTACAGCTGCAAGTCCCTTGAGATGTGTCTCTATAAAGGTGGCCATACATTTTACAACCCTCGCTAGACTTTTGTCTTGCGAGGGTTGTAAAGTACTTTTAAAAAAAACGTACGATCTGCCCATCGTGGACAGGCACATAGTACTTGCGATCATCGAAAGCCTGCCCCGCTGAGGGGCTGGCTTCCGATGACTGTAATGAGGGACGGACTTCCGATGACTGTAATGAGGGACGGACTTCCGATGACTGCAAACGGGCAGTGTGCACGTGCACACACCGGCCCGTTCGGCAGTTGTCGAAAATGCAGGCCACTAACTCTTTTCTAGCATGCTGGTTCGATGGAAGACGTGCGACCGTACAGTAGAAACGGGTCGCACGCCTTCCATACACTGCACGATTCTCGTACGAGAATCGTGCAGTGTATGGGCACCTTTAGCCTGGCACATCTAGCCACTGGGATTGTTGCCCATTCTTCAAGGCAAAACTGCTTCAGCTCCTTCACATTGGATGGGTTTTGCTGGTGTACAGCAATCTTTAAGTCATACCACAGATTCTCAATTGGATTGAGGTCTGGGCTTTGACTAGGCTATTCCAAGACATTTTAATGTTTCCCCTCAAACCACTCAAGTGTCACTTTAGCAGTATGCTTAGAGTCATTGTCCTGCGGGAAGGCGAACCTCCGTACCGGTCTCAAATCTCTGGCAGACTGAAACAGGTTTCCCTCAAGAATTTCCCTGTATTTAGCACCATCCATCATTCCTTCAATTCTGACCAGTTTGCCTGTCCCTACCTACAAAAACGTCCCCACAGCACGATGCTGCCACCACCATGCTTCACTGTGGGGTGGTGTTCTCGGGGGGATGGGAGGTCTTGGGATTGCACCAGACATAGCGTTTTCCTTGAATGTCAAATAGCTTAATTTTAGTCTCATCTGACCAGATTGATCGATTGTTTAGTTGGTTTCAGCCCAACAACTCACAGACATCCAGGACCAACTAATCGATTGTGAGAATCGTTGACAACAATTCTCATTATCGATTAATTGTTTAGTAGGTTTCAGTCCTACAACTAACAGGGAGAAGAAGAATGGAAAGTAAGTGTGGACCTCACCTGCTGGGTGTCCTATCGATTTAAACAAAGCACTGCTGAAGAGAGATACAAACACTTATTTTATTTAAATAATATTTTTACATTTGTAATGTGATGATTTCTAGGAGACAGAGAGATAGTTATTACTAGAGGTACACCGACACCGGTTTTTTCGGTACCAAGTACCGATATATTTTTTTGGTACTCGCATGTAATGACTCGCCGCCAGGCTTTCTGATTAGCCGGTCCCATGCTCCCTCATTACCAGGTGACGAGAAAGCATGGAGGCGGCTTCCCGGCCAATCAGGAAGCCGAGAGGCTTGAAATGACTCGTCCACCTGACTTCCTGATACCGGGAACATTTGGGAGAGTACAAATACTCGGTGCATCCCTAGTTATACCTCATTAGCATTTTTAGTCGAAGCTTTAAAGAAGAACTATGGGCAAAACTTATATTAACCCTTGCCGTGGAGCTACCCCTGCACTACGATAAACAGTTAGTTCATTTTTGTCTAGGGAGCAATATAAAAAGTTATACTCGCCCGATCCCCGGAGCGCCTAAACTGGAGTTGGGCTACTTGTCTGTGAAAGTTCTCATTTCTCCAGGTCATGTTCTACCTAGTAATACTCACATACAGCCTGACTTGTTCTGTAATGCTGATGACGTTTCACTACTCATCCAAGTAACTTCCTCAGCTCCTTGTGGTGAAATACCTGTGCTGCCACTGCTGATCTTCTCTAGCTGCCCTTTAAAAAGAGATCCAACAACTTCAATACTGTCCCTAGCAATGGCCTGCAGCATGCATACAGATCAGCCGATTTCACTGGCTGCATGATTTTTCCAACACAGGTGATTCAGAAGATATTGAAGCCGGAGACAAGCAAGCGCCTGGGGTTTTCAGAAGGCAGACATGAAATGTATTTGAACCGGTCCTAGGTATCCCGCAGGCAAGCATAGTCTTTTGTAACACAATAGCAATGTCTAGTAAGAGTCCTGTAACTTGGCAGTAGACTCCGGCCTGACAGGCTCTTTGTAGCGTGCAGTAATCCTGTCACACGACAGAATTATGTAGCTGTAAAAGCAGGTTTCAGGTAGGCCTGCCTACCACACCTACAAAAATAGAGCTCTGCCGAAAACTAACTATGGGGATTTTGTTTTTGGTTTATTCTGTTCACTAACTAGTTCAGCACTGACTAAGAACATGGATAGTGATAGTGCATTGACAGTGTCCATCTTCAAAAACAAACATGCACCCTTCAAAGCAGGGGGGAGGGGGGGGCAAACTCCTCCAGCTGTTGTGGAACTACATACCCCATGAGGCATTGCAAGATTCTCACAGCCAGATGCATGATGGGATTTGTAGCTTCACCACAGCTGGAGGGCCGGAGTTTACCCATCCCTGCTTTAAAGGGTGAATGTTTGTTTTTGAAGTCCCAAGCTTCTAAAGTAAAGCCATCTATATGTAAGATGTGGACGGTGAAGTTGGACCTGTACCCACCTAAATAAGTATGCCACATGGAAAAGGCAACTTATAACACTCACCTGTCCCACTGTCCATACTACCCATCATTGCTGTTTTCAATAGAGATCGTTACCTCACCTGCATCAGACACTCCAGAATGTGCTGGATACCTGGTCCTCCTCTGCGCTCTGAAGTTCCATGTGCCGACCCCTATCTCATGACAGTACACAGTAGTGATGTGGGTGTCAAGGGATGGAACCGCAGCTCGCGCGAGTGAGTCAGATATTCCACACACCCAGAAGATATTTTAGGACAGGGAAGGTATATACCGGTATTAAAAGCCATAATTTTCAAGCAACAGGTGGCGAGTTATTTCTTACATTTGTGTTAGGTGGAGAAAGAGTCCCAAGGGACCACTACCAGAGACGATTTGTATTCGAATACCTAATACTTGGAACAATAACATTCTCTCTTTGGTTTTATTTCTCGTGCCTTTACATCTATTTTACGCCAGAGTTTACTATCTGTAAAATAAAAAACAAAGTTCAAAAGTGCTACACTCCACAGGGTCATTTACTGGAAAAGAAAAGTCTTTATTCACAGAGCAAAAAACACACAGAGTGGAATTTATCAAAACTGGAGCAGTTGCCCATAGCAACCAATCAGCTTCTAGCTTCAGTTTGTTCAGTTAAGATTTGAAAATAAAAAAAAGACAGAAGCCGATTGGTTGCCATGCACAGCTGCTCCACATTCTGCCTGCTCCGGTTTTGATAAATTCCCTTCAGACTGTCCAAAAACTGCCCTCCTCGATCCTCAACCTCTAACGCATTTCACCGTTTAGGCTTAATCAGAGAACGGTCTGCGTTTTATTGTGTTTTTAGCCGCAGTCAAGGCAATGTATGAATGTGTGGCAGTGCATTTGTTGTGACTTCTACAGGAAGTTAATCAGTTCAGATATGCGTTATGTGTGTTCGTCACAATGCAAAGCTCAATCCAACGAGATGCAAAAACCCGCAGCAGCCACCGAGTGACATTACACGCACTTACCTGCCTGCAGCCATCTTGGTGAAGAACGCTGGCAGAGAGAGGAGAGGCAGTTCACCGGGCGGCATAAGATTTGCGCCAGGTCCCCTCCTCTCTAGTGCAACTGTCGGGCTCTTAGTCCATGACCGAGTGCCCGACTTTTCAGACTGATTTTTGGTGTCACCCCATGTGGGCCGCATCCCCCTAGTGACACCACTGCATCAAATGTAACTGTTCATGTGACATTCAGACCTGTCACAGAGTCAGTAGACACATTGGAGGGGATTAATAAAAAGTGTCTGAGACATCTTTCTCAAGTTTGTGTCAAATGGAGCACAGCTTTTACATTTTCCTTTTCTAAGGTGCGTGGAAAACATAAAAGGTAGAAGCCGACTGGTTGCTATTAGCAACCGCCCCCGTTAAGATCAAGTTTTCAATTAAATCTCCCCATTACCTCACACCTTTTACAGGCAACCCGTCATAACTGAGCTACTGCAAACATTGAACTCACGGCACAATTATATTCCTCAATAGCCACAAAGGATACAAATCGGCTTTGTGTGCACCTAATGCCTCAGCAAACCCAGATATTACCTTGTATTGCGGCCTGCAGAAAACTACATGAGGGGGGCGGATACAAGACCAGTCACCCTGCACTAGGAGAGAGAGCAGCAGTGACTGGTCTGTATTACTGCACAGATCTCAGATGCCGGGTACAGCAAGATTCAAGGAAGAATACACACGACTCTTGTATTTAGACAATATTAGCTCATTTGTGATATACCTGTGCAGGCTCCCTTGTCCAGGCTGACATTTCAGCTGGTGTGTGAAGGACTCTCACTGCTTGTCATCTGCCTCATCCTTGAAGTTGTTTTAAATAAAGTGTGACTTACCTCAATTATGCACTCATGTGAAAAACAAACCCCAGCTCGCTCATTTCGTCTGCACGTAATTGGCTAATTGAAATGAATACACACAAATCCTTTAGGTCAGGGTTGGGTAAACTCCGGCCCTCCAGCTGTTGTTGAAATACAAATCCCATGAGGCATTGCAAGAGTCTCACAGCCACGACTCCCGGAGACAGGTGCATCATGGGATTCGTAGTTTTACCACAGCTGGAGGGCTGGCATTTGCCCACCACTTCCTTAGGGTCCATTAACATCTGTGCACTGCATTAACATGTGTTATGTCACACATTAACCCCTTCGTGACTGACGACGTACAGTGTACGTCGCCAGCATCGGGGCTGTTTAAACAAACTCCCGGCGACTTTTGCCGCCGGGACTCTGTTTAAACTTGTAGAGCCGACTGTCGGCTTTACAACAGAAGCGATTCTGGCGACTCACCTGTCGCCAGATCGCTTCTGTGTCCCGAAGAAGGGGTGGCCCCACCCCCCGCCGGACACCGCCGCCGTGCTTCCCGGGCTCCGTTGCCCCTTCTACGGGCCTACGTCCTTGGTGTCCGCGGGGAGCTCGAGAGGAGGTCGACGAACTTCTGTTCATCGAATGTGATAGCAGTCAAAGTAAAACCCCCCATGTGATAGCAGTCAAAGTAAAGTAAAAAAAAGTTTTTAAAATTAAAATCAAAATAAATAAATCTAATGATAATAATAAAAAAAATTAAAAGTCCCCCGCACCCGCGAGCACGCGCGTCGCCACGTAAACACATGTCGGGTGCGCCTACCTATGAAAATGACGAACGCGCTACACATGTTGGGTATCACCGCGTCTTCTGTGGTCTTTTTGGGGTACTGCAGTTTTTCGCCGTTTCACGGATGCACGCAATTTGTAAACTGGGCATGTTGGGTATCGTTTTACTCGTTGTAACCTCATTTTATATTTCATTTAAAAAATGGGTATTTTGTTGTGTTGTGGGGCATTTAATTAAATTTATCACTAAATTTTGGGGTTTAATAAAGGAGTTGCGCTAATATTGCGCAACATAAACATTTGCAACTACCACCGTTATATTGTATAGGGTCTTGGCATTCAGAAAATATATAATATTTGGGGGGTTTTAAGTAATTTTCAGGCCTAAAATGTGGAATATAACATGGGTGCAAAAAATGAAAAAAAGGCCTCAGTCATGAAGGGGTTAAACTGTGCTGCAATAAGACATTGAAATCAACAGGCTTCTAACGCATCTAACAGTCCCAAAATCGGACATGTCACAAACGTTTTTTGTCCCAACACAACACACTACGGGGCACCATGTGTGTTATGTCACACATTAGCAGGTGTCGCATTAGGGCAGTCAATTAAAGTCAGTCAATTTGCGTCTGATGCACAAAAACATCAAAAATAAATTAGACATGTCGTAAAGTTTATGCCACGATGTACTTCGGTGTGTTGTAAGGCATGCGAGTTGCCTTAGTGCAGGGGTGGGCAACTCCTACTCTCCAGCTGTGCTTTAACTACAAATCCCATCATCCCTCTGGAAGTAATTCCTGTGCCTGAGAGAGTGTTGCAATGCCTCATGGGACTTGTAGTTCCACAACAGCTGGAGCGCCAGAGTTGCCCACCCATGCCTTAGTGCAAGAGTAGACAACCTCAGCATCCCAGCTGTAGTGAAACTAAAACGCCTGTCATGCCTCAGCCTCTGGCAGTCATGCCTGTAGCTGACAAGAGTATTGCAATCCCTCATGGGACTTGTAGTTCCACAACAGCTGGAGGGGCGGAATTGCCCACCCCTGCCTTAGTGCACTGGGGGGGGGAGGGGCTTTAAAATGAATAGACACACAATGCATCAAGGTACATAACATGCAAAGCTGCAACAAGAGGATGTACATTGTCCCTTAGTAAATCACCCTCATTGAGCGAGGTCAGGCAGCTAGGGGGTCAGCAATTGTCAGACTTCAGGTGACCTCTGACACCCTGAGTGATGGCAGCTCCTGGATACGAGCTGAAGTGATGTCAGAGGTCATGATCTAACCATCAGGAGAGAGAGAGCAGAGAACATCCACCGGAATAATGTCCACAGGGCACCCACCCTGGCACATCGCGCCGATCATAACACACAACACCGAGAAGCAGCAGGCACCACACAATACTGGAGCCTATTCTCCTTCGGATAAAGGAGTCACACCATCCCCGACACACTCCACACACACTAGTACAAGGGAAGGGTAGCCATGAAAACACATACGGCCAATGGTGGGAAAGCGCTGGAACTTTGTCCCCGGTACTCAGGCTCCGAGTCTCCTCACCGCCACGGCTGTCTCATCCAGATCCGCGTTTAGCGCTCAGGGCCGGTATAGCCCGGCTGTGCAGAGTACGGCGCCCGATCTGTACCCCTCGCTCTGTCCACACTCTCCGTTCTACTGTCACGGGCCGAGATCGCCTCAGTCACCGGCCGCAAGATGGCGGACACAGGAGGAGGGGCCACATGACGGGGGCGGGCAAGCTGACGGGAGGGCTCGCTACCGACTTAGCAGGCACTGTACGGCTGCGAGTTACTCGGCGTTCCGTACAAAAGCTGCTGAAAGCAATTCTTAGTCAGGCTAACCCCAGCGCCGAGCCTCCTCAAGGACGCGCCCCCGGTGCTCCACTTACCACTGCGCATGCGCGGCTCTCGAGCCCTAGAAGTTCGCTCAACATTCTCTGCGAATCAAAAAGCAATTATTTTCTCGTATGTTGGAAACCTTTCGTAGTCAAGATCGCACGGGGCTGATTGCCGGAAGTCATGTGTCCGCCATGTTTGTACACCCGTCATTTGCTAGCCGGAAATGTTCCGTTCCGGACCTAGACCCGGATAGAGACGGGTGACCTGCCGTGCAGCAGACACGTCAGTGGCACCTCCCGGGTGCTTAGAATCTTATGGAGGGCCTGGGAGGTAAGTGGCAGCGAGAAGTCGTATTGTGTGTAGATTTGTGTCGGGGGAGGCTGTAGTCATTGCGGAGACCAGCACAGGCCCATACATCACTCCACCACTGAACCTACAGCTATAGACAGCTCATACCTCCCACTGACACAAACCGTACCGATCCCAAACTGAGAGATCCACGTATTTGTGGCATTTTTAGAAGTAACACTTTGCTGAACTCCCAGGCAAACCGCTAAATGTAAAGATTAAAGCCCAACTCTGGGGTGTCTACAAAAATGACACTTGCAGTACCCTCCTCTGCTCTATAAGGGTTAAATGCTTGTTAAGTCAAAGGATAGAAGAATGCAATGTAATAGTTACCTCATCCCTGTTCCGGCAGGCTTTGGCGCTCTCTTCTCAGCCTATTCCCTGCTCCTGCAGGCTTTGGCGCTCTCTTCTCACCCTTTTTCCCTGCTCCGGCAGTCTTTGGCGCTCTCCCCTTACCCTGCTCCGGCAGGCTTTGGCGCCCTCCCCTTACCCTGCTCCGGCAGGCTTTGGCGCTCTCCCCTTACCCTGCTTTGGCGCTCTCCCCTTACCCTGCTCCGGCAGGCTTTGGCGCTCTCCTCTCACCCTACTCCCTGCTTCGGCAGGCTTTGGCGCTCTCCTCTCACCCTGCTCCGGCAGGCTTTGGCACTCTCCTCTCACCCTACTCCCTGCTCCGGCAAGCTTTGGCGCTCTCTTCTCACCCTACTCCGGCCGGCTTTGGCACTCTCTTCTCACCCTACTCCGGCAGGCTTTGGCACTCTCTTCTCACCCTACTCCGGCAGGCTTTGGCACTCTCTTCTCACCCTACTCCGGCAGGCTTTGGCGCTCCCTTCTCACCCTACTCCCTGCTCCGGCAGGCTTTGGCGCTCTCTTCTCACCCTACTCCGGCAGGCTTTGGCGCTCTCTTCTCACCCTACTCCGGCAGGCTTTGGCGCTCTCTTCTCACGCTGCTCCGGCAGGCTTTGCCGCTCTCTTCTCACCCTGCTCCGGCAGGCTTTGCCGCTCTCTTCTCAGCCTACTCCGGCAGGCTTTGCCGCTCTCTTCTCACCCTACTCCGGCAGGCTTTGGCGCTCTCTTCTCACCCTACTCCGGCAGGCTTTGGCGCTCTCTTCTCACCCTACTCCGGCAGGCTTTGGCGCTCTCTTCTCACCCTACTCCGGCAGGCTTTGGCGCTCTCTTCTCACCCTACTCCGACAGGCTTTGGCGCTCTCTCCTCACCCTACTCCCTGCTCCGGCAGGCTTTGGCGCTCTCCTATCTCCCTGCTCCGGCAGGCTTTGGCGCTCCCTTCTCACCCTATTCCCTGCTCTGGCAGGCTTTGGCGCTCCCTTCTCACCCTATTCCCTGCTCCGGCAGGCTTTGGCACTCCCTTCTCACCCTATTCCCTGCTCCGGCAGGCTTTGGCGCTCTCTTCTCGCATAACTTTTCAGAGGTGATGTGTTTCCGTTGCCAGTAGCAACCAGTCAGCTTACAACTATCATTTGGACAGGCCAGGTATGATTATGAAACAAGGAGCCTGATTTCTATGCATAATAAGATCCATTCTCCATTAGAACACTTTGGATGGACAAGGACGTTTTATGCTTTTCTTGGCTTGATGACCTAACTAATGGCACTGATTCACAGCATGGGAGCCGAGACTAACTAGTATAGGTCGCACTTTTAGAGTACAATTTTGCAGATGCATGGTAATATTTATCATGTTTTTGAATGTTTTATGCATATATTATTTATGTGATTAATGGACTATCTAAGCCGGTGCTTTTTTTTTTCTTCTTGTAATTATCTTCCTTATTGCTATTAACTGTCTTTCCCGTCATCACATTTGTTTTCTCATGCTTTACCACTTTCAGTTCCCTATAACTGCATATCTCCTAAGCAAATGTACACATGTTTTCATTTATCCTCTTATTGTTGCCTTTGTATTTAGGGTGATGGACTAAATGTGCCATGGAGAAACTGGGCATGAATTTTGGAGGTGGCCCAAGTAAAAAAGAATTGCAGGAGTTAGTGGAAACCCAGCGGAAGCAGTTGCTGCAGTACCAAGCTCGACTGAAGGATGTGGTGCGGGCGTACAAGAGTCTCTTGAAAGAGAAGGAAGCTTTGGAAGCCAGTCTTCATGTTTTGTCTACTTCACAGGAACCCAATGTACTGTCCTCTGATGTGGAAGAGCCACACGATGACCAGCACTCTATACACAGTGAAGACAGTTTGGATACAGCTGGAAGTTTACCAAGTGCTAGGGGGGGAGAGACCAGTGAGGATGAAAGACTGGAATCTGTGCAGCCTGTTGGTGGTATAGGTGCAGAAGAGGCAAGTGGTTCAGAGAGCGGGGTTAGCACAGCTAGTGGAGATGGTGGTTCTTCTACTCCTGCAGATACTGACAGAAGAATGGTGCAGCTTAAGAACCAGCTTTCCACTCTTACAAGGTTAGCATTTAACATTCATGTATGTTATTTGTTTCCAATTTTTCTGTATTATTATGGCAACAAAAAGGCCTTACTTTGCTTTATGTGATGTAAGAACCTTGGCGCAATCACCACTTTGCTAGGGGTCTCAGAACACACTGGCTTTTACACTCTGGAGTATGTACATAATCGCTATCCTTGCCTGCCAGAAGAGTTTGGTGCTTGTATTTTAAAATTCATTTGGCATCATTAAACAGAAGTGGTTTATTGTTTTTTGTTTACAACCAGGTATTACTGCAGTTGAAATGTGGAATTACAGTTCCCAGTAAAACTTGGGGATGAAGGAACAGTGACCCCTTGTCACTAGAAATATGGGTTCCTAATAGATCGATGGTTACACAAAGATGCAATTAACACCATAGCTCTATAAAGAACCACATGCAGCTTGCGTCTTTAATAGAGGTGCACTGACATTAACATTTCAAAACCGAAATAAAAAAAATTTCAGGTTGAAACCTGAGGCCCGGTTCCCACCTGGGCGTTTTTCCGCGCGTTCGTACTCGCGGAAAAACGCTCAAACAGGGAAATTCCATTATTTTCAATGTGCATGGTTCCCATCTGGGCATTTTTCCACGAGTAAGAACGCGCGGGAAACCGCCATACGCCCAAAGAAGTACATGTACTTCTTTGGGGCGTTTTGGTCGGGTGTTTCCATTGGGATACAGCCAAGTAGCCCTCGGAAACGCGCGTTTGTCGTGTGTTTTTTTTATCGCCAATCGCGGTAAAGACGCGAAACGCGCATATTCAATATGCCTAGGTGTGAACCCAGCCTAAAGGTTTTTTTTTTGGGGGGGGGGGAGTTCTAACCTTTGCACATTTTTTTGAAAAGTTTTTATAAACTTTTTTACTTTTCTGCTTTATTAAATATTTATTTTTATTTTTTTAACTTTACTGTTGGGGGCTCTGGAGAAATACTGGAAATATCTAAACGGACCCCTGATATTACCCTTTTAAATTAGAAAAAGGGATTGAGAACACAGAGTCCTCAATCTCTTTTTCTGCAGCCCCTGTTATCAATGAACAATGAACTCTATACTGAGTGTTCCTGTCCATTCATAACATGAGGACAGAGTATGTTTACTATAACCACAATCATGAATGAACAGGAGGTGATTGTAGATCACTTTCCATTCATTCATAATTGTGGACACCGTAAACATACTCCGGGGAATTTATCAAAATCTGGAGCAGTTGCCCAGGGCAACCAATCAGCTTATCTCTTCAGTTTCTTCAGTTAAGATTTGAAAATGAAAGAGAAGCTGATTGGTTGGCGTACACAGCTGCTCCAGATTTTGTCTGCGCCAGTTTTGATAAATTCCCTTCACTGTGTCTTCAATTATTTACAAAACACTCAGTGTTCACTAATCACTGAGTGCTTGTACTGCTCTCCATTCTGACACGCTGTCACAGAAGACTGAGCAAGCGGTGAGGGGAGGAGAGCTTGATCGCCTCTGACAGCTGACTCCTTCCCCTCCCCGGCCCCCTATGACAGCCGTCCCCGCCCTCTCACACTGCCGCTCTCCTGATCTGTCACAGGAGGCTGAGCAGTGCAGGAGGAGAGCTCAGCCTCTTGTGACAGATCAGGAGAGCAACGGTGTGGAGGCAAAGATAGCTGTCAGCTGTCCCACACTGCCGTACTCCTAGTCTGTCACAGCACTCTCCTCCCTTGCTCGGCCTCCTGTGACAGTTTCTCTCCCCCGCTGGTACACAGAGCGGGGAAGAGAGAAACCAGGGATCCACCGCTATTTCAACCAAAAGATGGCACTTTTGGCATTTTGACAAAAGTGCCATTTTCGGCCAATATGTTTCAGCGGCTGAAATTTCGGTGCATCCCTGGTCTTTAATGAATGTTTTACCTTTTTTCTTTACAGTGGTTTCAGCATGCATTTTGCTGCCTTTTTTAAGATGTCAAATGCTGCAAAACAAGAAAAGCACGATAGAATGCTGTAATGAGAACCCAGCCTAAAGGTCTTTTGGCAACAATGCTTTTACTCCCATTCAGCAGCTCTATCAATGAAAACTGCTTAAACTAAAATTAATTAATGATACTATTTATTTTTGCAAAGATCTTGTTTGCTCATTTTTTTTTCTGGCATACGGGGTCAACTTGTTTATTATTCAAACCTGTATCTTCTATCTTCAGTGCCTTGGCCACAGTTACACAAGAGAAATCTCGGATGGAGGCTTCCTACCAAGCAGACAAACGAAAAGCAAAGCAGGAGATGGAAGAAACCGTTCAGAGAATGCAACAAGAGCGTGATGGCTTGCGGGAAGAGATTCAGGGATTTCAAGCTCAGCTGGCTGAGACCAAGACCAGGCTCATAAGTCAGCAGCATGACCGTGCTCAAGAGCAGGCAGACCATTCAGTAATGCTGAAAGAGCTACAGCGACTCGTGCAGGGAGAGCGAGACCAAAGGCAGGGAGTAGAACTCCAATTAGTGGAGGCACGGCAAGAGTTGTCTGGAAGATCAGAGCTTGCAATCAGAGCAGAGGCAGCAGAAGACCAAAGCAAAAGGCTACGTAAGGACATTGAAGATTTGAGAAGGCAACTGCAGGAGGCAAAAAGACAGAAAGCTGAACCTAACCCTGCAGTACAGGAGCTGCAGAAAGCGTTGTCTGCTGTGAAGAAAGAAATGGAGGCTCTGCTGCAAGAGGAAAGGCAAAAGGTAACCTTTCAGAGATCAAATGTCATTAATGGTTATTAACTTACACAGTCACATAAATATATGTCCTACACAAGCGTACAGCCTTTATTGGTGACTTGTAATATTTTCACATTACAGAATTCTATTTATATACTGATATGCTTAATATAATCGTCTACAGCCTGTACACTACACTTGAAACATAGAGCAGATCTCTACCAGGGGTAAGAGTGTATTGGGTATTGCAAAACGTTGGAACATTTGTTCATACCACATCCTTATCCAACTCATAGACTAGGATATGGTGTGGTTATATGCCATACCATGATTACAAAAATACATGTAATCAAGAATAACGAGCAACCCCCCTCCCCCTGGTTTTTCAGAGCAGAGGGGATGCTACTCAACACAGTACAGTACAAGATTCGGAAGATTGCGGTCAGCACTGTAGTAGCTGCAGCTACTACAGTGTTTTACAGGATCCCCAGCGGGGGATCAGGTATGTCATATGCATACTTACATTGGTCCAGCTTGGCCCAATGTAAGTATGTAAAATTAAACCTGGAGATCAGCTTTATTTTAAATCTTTTTTTTTTTTTTCCAATTTTTGCAAAATAAAAGCACATTCCATGCTTTTAGCATACCTTCCTGTATTTGGTCTTTGCTATGCCATTTCATATTTGTAGTATGTTCTGAGTTGTATAAATTTTACTTACATAGCTTTCTCACGCTTTACTCCTGGTTGCAGCGGCAGGTGGAGGAGCAACACAACGTGCAGAGATTCCTGCAAGAAGAAGAAAGAATACGCTCCTTGGAATCTCAGGTGTCCGAGCTCTCTGAGCTTTTGGGAGCAGCAGAAACATCCAAACAGAGGGACCAAATCACTATCCGCAAACTACGAGACCGCGTCATTCAGCTGGAAACAGAAAATAAAACAATCGGTATGGCTGCTTCACTGCAAACCCCTGCTGAATCTCATCTCATGAAAACTCCCATAGCAGAGGACAATAATGATGGCCAAGAGCCCCATGGATCTGTTCTGTTTTACCAACAAGAACTCCAGCAGTTAAGAGAGGAGTTTGAGCGCTACAAAGCTCGGGCTCAGGGAGTGCTGAGGACTAAAGGGGCACGGGAAGGAGAACTGGAAGCTGGAAAACAAAAAATGGCGGAGTTAAAAGAAAAATATGTCTCTCTAAGAATGGCGGCTGAGGAGGCAGAAAACAAGCACAAACTGGAGATGGAAGCTGTCCGCAAGGAGCTCATACTGTTGGCTCAGGCACACAGACAGGAACTAGAGCATGTACGGAAAGAAAGCAGAGAGAATATGGTACGAATGGAAGAGGAACTAAGACAGCACAGGGAGAGGGTGTTAGCAGTGCTAACAGAGAAAGAGCAGGAACTGGAGAAACTGAGAGAAGCCAAGATTCCAAACGGCATACCCCCACTATCGCCAGATCCTTTAGATAATGGTTTAGAACTCCCAATCAGCAATTCCTCTGCTTTTCTTGTTTATGTAGAACAGCTGTCCCGTAAAGAAGCTGAGATTGGAAACCTGAGGCGGAGGAAGCATGAGCTGGAAGCCGAAATTCAAAGTTTGCATGAACGGTTAGCAGAGAAAAGCGAGGATATGCAAAATTTGCGTGAACAGATTGAAAAGGCTCTACGAGACAGAAGCAGAGAAGGGGCGAACATGGAGTATCTGAAAAATGTGTTGCTGGGTTTCTTGACAATGTCTGATCCCCGAGGTAGACAACACACCTTAAGTGCGCTTCTGACGGTCCTACACTTCTCCCCGGAGGAGCGAAATGCAGCTCTGCGGGCCCAAGATGGCAGTAGGTGGTGGGTAGGAGGAAAGAGGTGATTTTACATTTCAGGCTTTGACCAATACAGGCAAACATTAGTGGAAAAATAGGACTTCTTGCTTTATGGACATACTATTGCACAATTTTTTAAACTGCATTTATGGTGTTATGTAATCCAGGGACCAGTTACACGTACTGACGATAGGAGATGCTGGGTACATCCTGGTTAAGGCTTTATCTACACTTAGGGGTGTCTTTATAAACCATTCACAGCCAGTTGCCCTGCCAAATTTCATTTACATTCGGTCTGAGCCAATGTAGGCAAAACACGAACGTTATTAGTATATTTACTTTTCAGATAGCATGTATTTTTAGGAAAATACCACATTATGGCCACTAGATGGAGCGGAGGTGCATAGGAAATAAGTTTTTATCTCCCAAGCTCCTGTGTGCCATCTAGTGGCCATAATGTGGTATTTTATTGACATTACATTTGACTTGAAAAGAAAACATACTAAAAACATTTTCGTTTTTTTTGCCTCCATTCATACAGAACGGATGTACATGCAACTTTGCAGGGCACTTGGCTCTGCAAATTGTTTATAAATATACTCCTCATATTTCTTTGAACACAACATTAGTTGGTTATTTGAATGGTGTTATATTGATTTGCACGGCACGTCAAAACAGTTGGACAAACACAGGCTAGTTGCACTTTTTAGTGCAGCTACATTTAGGGTCACCATACATGTTACAATTAGATTTTCCAAAACTATGTAATATGAGGACGGACCTACCTAAACTATCCAGTCCGTCTAATCCAAATTGGCAGGCCCATGCACTACATATCTATTGGTACATCTAAAGGAGATTTTACAAATCGGATAGTAATGTGTGTGGCGAGCTTTAGTGGTCCTGATGTCCTCTCCCAACCTACATACTTACCTGTCCCCTCCTGCCAAGATGTTGTTGTGCGACCTGCATATTGCAACCTTTTCTTTATAATCCGCAATGTCAGGTACTGCGCCTTCTGGCCATGCACACCAAAATCTCCATTGACGATAGGAGAAAGTCTGTACTGCAGCAAAGAGATAGCCAGAGCAGGAACAAGTATGTGGCTCACTGCCAGAAACGTTGAGCAGTCCTGAAACTGTTGACCATTGGGAAGCAGCCGGATGCCTTGTTTTATTTGTAAGTTGGAAAAAAAAATGTAATTGCTTACTATAGGCAACGGCCCCCGCTTCCTTGAGCTTTTACAAATTAGAAAGATAAATTCAATTCTACACATACACCAAATTTACTGCTACCAGTCGTCATGTTCTTGAGACTAATCAGTAGAAGCACAAGTGTACGATCTAATATGAACATAGCTACTATTAAAAGCTGTGAGAAACATGAGCCATTAGTTGTACCCGGGAGAAGTTTGGGAAACTCAGCTGTATATCATTGCAGAAAAAAAATCTAAATGCAACACATTGAGGGGTTAAGAAATGAAATGTGGAAATACATCAGTATTAGATTCCGCACAATATTGTAGCAGAAGCGGAAAGTAAGATTTTCCGAACACTTCCAGAAGGCCTTGATGGCATAAGGAGTTCTATGATTTGTGCATACTAAGGCATTGTCTTGGTTTAGCTGCTCATACGCAGATGATGTAATAATTAGCTGTCATTTGGCCAGTTTGCAGAAAAGATGAATTTCGTACATTACCAGTGTAAGAAAAATGAATCCCACAGATTGTATCACATCTGTTCCCCATTATTGTTTTGGTTGCAGAGAAAAGCATGGTGCTTGGATCCCCAGGAGCGTGCACGTGTACATTCGTTTTGGGGGAACAAAAATATTTAAACAGTGAAAAATTTCTAACGTCTGTCATGCATGGGTGGTTTTAGTTTCTCATTTATATACTGAATTACAATATATGAAACACTACTATGGTCCTATTTATGAAGCAGCGACATTCTGCAAATATTCACTGCAGGTGAATCTTCCTGATGCATGTGTTTTTATATTACAGGGAATTGTTAAAAGAGAAGTAACGCCAAACCCTTCTTTGGCTGTACTTTTATTTTGGCTCACAGGAGTAGTTTTACTAATGTACTTCGGTGACCTATGGTCAGCCTAGTGCCAGCTATGAGCTGATAAGGATCCTGTTGATATTGTCAGCATCCATCCCAACTGCCTAATTGATAGCTGAGAGCCCAAGCCAGCTGCGCCCTCCCTGGCCTGTAGCTTCAGCCAGCACTGGAGGAGGAGGAGAGAGTGGAAGCCTTAGGACCAGTGTGGGCCAGCTGCAGTGTCCCACGCCAGCTCTAAGCATCAGGGAGAGTATGTCTTCTTCCCACTCTTCTCCTTTTAACTACCTGTGACATTTTTGTAAATGTCATTTTCTGCTTTATAAATATGTCCCGAAATTTTAACAAAAAAAAGTCAATCTGCTTAGCATTGTTTGTAAATACAATAAAGGATTTGATTTTTAGGGATGACATATTGTTTGTATTTTTGTAAACACCAAGACTTTAAAGGCAGGATTAATATTAAAACATACACCTCTCAGCCATAACAATATGACCACCTACTATTGAGTAGTCCCCCTTTGCTGCCAAAACAGCCCTGACCCATGGAGACATGGACTCCACTAGACCTCTGAAGGTATGCTGTGGTATCTGGCACCAAGCTGTCAGTAGCAGATCCTTTAAGTCCTGTAAGTTGTGGGGTGGAGCCTCCATGGATAGGATTTGTTTTTCCAGCACATCCCACAGATGCTAGATTGGAGTGAGATCTGGAGAATTTGGAGGAAGTCAACACCTTCAACCCCTGACCACTGCGGACCAGGAACATCCCACAAGAGCTGCAGTTTTGGAGTTGCTCTGACCCACTTGTCTAGCCATCACACTTTGGTCCTTGTCAAAGTCACTCAAATCCTTAGGCTTGCCCATTGTTTCTGCTTCCAAACACATCAACTTCAGGAACAAAATGTTCACTTGCTGCCTAATAGAGCCCACCCACTTCCAGGTGCCATTGTAACAAGATAATTAACGTTATTCACTTAACATAATGTTATGGCTGATTGGTGTATACAGTAGGGGAGAGGGGTATATTATTAATAATAAAAGGTAAACAAAATGGAAACATGGACTATATCACATTTGGGCTCCTCTGACTGGAGCATCATGTTTTATTTCATAGGAACCGCACAATTTAGGAATTCTCACATGCATAGCAATATACATAATTTACACAACACAGGAACACAAAATCATCCCATTACTGCTGCAGCAAGATTAAAAGAGACATCATTTAGGATAATTACAAAACTGACTCGCCTTCTGAGGGATATGTTTTTATCAGTTCAAAAGTTGTTTAAGCCTTCAATATTCATTCAAGTGGAACTATAGTCCAATACAACATTCAAACGATAGCCCAAAGTCCAGTGCTATGAAATCCAATCATATTGCACTTACTGCTTACAGCAGATTTCCATTGCTACTTTTAAAATGAAATACGCTTTTTGTTGGTGCTGACTTTGTGTGCAGCATCATCTTTGATTTTCCAGCTTGCTCTTCCTTCTGGAGTTTTATCCCCCCATAGTGCTATGTCTCATGCCAATCCACCGTTACAGTAGAAGACCTAAATGGTATGTGATTTACATTGGTCAGGATGGAGAAAAATGTCATATCGCTGTGTGAGGTTTGGTGATACAGTGGGTGCTAGCTCCGGGCTACCACTACTGAAACTAAAAGTAAAATAGAGTAAATGATGTGATTGGTCCTGTGGGAGGTAAACCTTCCTATCACCGCCATTACAAGAGCAGTGGCTGCTGCCCCCGGGGAATAAGTGACGTCACAATCACATTCCAGCATCACTAGTAAGCCAAGAACACTTCTTGCACTGTGCATTTGCATTACACTTTTACAAAAACATGCCATTTAAAATATGTGGAAGGTTTTACAGCAACTTTGAACCATTTATATATGAGGTGAACTGTCCCGTGGGAGGAACTTGTATAGCAGCCTACAGTTCGCTTTAAAATAGAGCTATGGTCAAACTATGAAATCACATATATGATGTAGACTGGCCATACCCATAATAAGACTGGGTTCTCTGTTTTTCTAAATACCACGTGGAACATTTCATAAATACCTGTTGATTCTGCCAACCATTGGTTAGGAACTTCTTTGTCGGGTGACAACATTCTTCCTTCTGCAGTGAAATCACTGCAGCATTGTCACCTTTGCTGCTGTTATACCTGCTTAGATCCTACACCTAGTTCTGCCTACAGACTTCTAGATTGACAGCACATTGCTTTATCTGCAGGAGCTTAGGGAAATGGTGTAAAAGTCCTACTCAGTCTAGCAGGGTGCATAAGAAATCCAGCTTCCTAGCTGCATTTACCATTAAAAAAAGAAGAAGAGGTCATTTACATTTCTGTTAAGTCATTAAAAATGGCAAGTCGCATTAAGGAAAAAAAATAGAGGGTTTAGATCAGGGGTGCCCATTAGGTAGATCGTGATCTACCAGTAGCTCACAAAGCTGATGCTGGTAGATCACGATTGTAAGTCAGCTCACTATCCCGAGAACCCACCTATAGTCTGTTTAGCTCAACCAGTCTGCTGCGTCTGACACATGAAGGCAGAGGCCGACAGCATGAGAGCAGCAACTTTAGGATGGGGGGCTGAGCACGAAAGGAGAAGTACGAGGTCTAGCTTCCCAGTGTTCTGTAATATTGTAGAGCAGCGACTTTAGAGAAAGCAAGGAGAGACAGCCAGGAGAGAGAGCAAGGAGAGACAGCCAGGAGAGAGAGCAAGAAGAGAGCCAGGAAAGAGCAAGGAGAGACAGCCAGGAGAAAGAGCAAGGAGAGACAGCCAAGAAAGAGAGCAAGGAGAGACAGCCAAGAAAGAGAGCAAGGAGAGACAGCCAAGAAAGAGAGCAAGGAGAGACAGCCAGGAAAGAGAGCAAGAAGTGACAGCCAGGAGAGCGAGAGAGGTTTTTTTCATTGGTAGATCTCATGTAGCTAGTCATTTGAAAAGTAGATCTTAAAACACAAAAAATTGTGGCCACCCCTGGTTTAGATGGACTTTAAAATAATATCTGGTGATCCCGCCATGACAGTCTTTGTTCAGGCACTTTGTGTCCCCCCAGTTGTGCTCTTGCTTTGTCACCCTGCACATAAGATAACAATTCGAATGTATTCCATACAGCTAGGTGAAGCAATGAAACAAATAGATAGCGCCATCACCATCCAGTTCACTCAAAAACACGTCAAGTGCATCTCTTTGACACATGCAGAATGTGACATCGCAGAACTGCATGAGGACTCCATCAGGCACTAGATAGAAGGCCCTGGAGCAAATTACAAGTGATCCAGTAATGGTCTACATCTAATTAAAGGTAAATCTTTCACACGCCTGAACAATTTAAACTGAGCATATGATGAAACAATGCATCAGCACAGGTCACTATCAGTGGAAATGTTGATCAGAATAGTCAGATTCCAATATATAGGCAGCTGAAGCTACAGTATATGCAAACCTGATTTTTTTCCTGCTAAAGTCAAGCTTGGCTCTACCCCTTAAAGCTTCTGTATTGGGCAAGAAGGCCACACACCACATTATAGGAACAGTATGGTCTACCGATCATTTTGACATGTAGGTGTCACAATGAAGGTAATCTTAATGCATTTTTGAACATATGCGCAGTCTGAACTGACACTTTTTATTTGAGAGATAAACATTTGTGCATTTTGGAGACAGACTTGTTACACCAAACCCCAATATACAATTTAATAGGCCTTCCGAGTAATTTTATGTTTCGGAAACAACTTAACTGCATCTGATACAGAAATCGACTTGTGCTTGAGTTTTATGTTTACATTTATTTTAACAATTGGGATTTAGGCATCTGTAGCCAATGCGTTTTAGGGGTCATGCACATGGGCAGCAGCCATGTTAAGAAATAATACACAGTGCTAACACGTGTTATTGGACAAGCACCTTAATACCTAGTACGTCAGAATTTGAGAGGTGCTGGAATGGCCCCTATTTTCTTACCACCGTGATGAATGTAGTCTCTGATGGACACACAGCATCCGTCAGAGCTTCCAACCTGCTATCAGCAGACACCAAATGCACACAGATTCTTCACTGTATCTACTGAGGCATGCTGCGGCTGTGACCCCCACTGTGCAGGTATTACAGTTTGCATTCACCACAAAAGAAAAAAAAAGTGTCTTGTACCAGTTAAATCTGTTTCTGGGATCCAGTACCAGTGTACCAGGGGTCACACCACATCTTTGTCAATGCAGTTTGATGTCCATCTGCATGAGTCCTTAAACGAATGTCTGAAAATGTCATCACAACAAATGTGGAGTATGTCGTTTTATTACATTTCATTTAAATCATACATATAAATATAGTGGCATATATGAAATTATGCCACGTGCACAAAGTAACACCGAGTATAAAACATAGTTCCACCCACTTTAAAACCTGCTCCAACATAGGTCTTAGACCTTGTTTAACTGAAGGGGACAGATGTTCTTAACCCTTTCAGGGGCTCTAACAAGAGTGAACCATTTTCCAGCAAATCGCACAAAGCTCTGTTGTGACATAAGCAATATATTACCAATATTGAAGAAAAACTGAAAAAAGCAGACATCTGTTTAGAGGCTATACAGTATTTTTCATCACAACTTCAAAGGTTGCTATACCGGAACACCCAATAAACTAGCTTTGTATGGGCCCATTTTTTTTTGGTGCTTGTTCCTTCAGTGATAATGTAGGATCCCAGTATATCAGACTGGCATTTCCAAGTTTTCGCCCTTGTAAATAGAGAAGATGGATCTTCCAGTATTGCTTGAGACTCCTAATGTGTGTATTTTTTTGCAGGTTTCTCCTAAATAAGGGGGTTTCTCTGTTTTTTTCTTATCAGCCCTCAACAAAGTTTTAATGATTATAATGATTCAAGATGTTATACATATATAATGCAATATGCTCTACAGATCTTTTGGGAATACTACTGAAATTGTTTACTGAGGATGCAAGATGCTCTGCAGATCTTCAGGAAGTGAGTGGATTACTTCATCAATGTGAAGTTTCAGCTTGGTCAGAGAAGCAGAGCTGACAGGAAGGTGTTGTCTGTGAGCCCTGAGCTGCAAAGGGGTACATAAAGAAATGAATCAGAACATGTAGTAGACTACTTACAGCATCAGTGTTTACATCTACATTTAGTTCAAAATACAGATTTTTTTAAGCCTTAAATTTGCAGACATTAAAGCAGAAGTTCAAGCAAATATACAGTATGTGCCAAATGATTTGTAATGTAGTGCAACCATTATTGTGATTTACAGACCTTTGCCATACAGCAAAGCCAGACTGGTAACAACCCTGTTGTCTGGTGTGGCTCTGCAACTATCAATTTAACCTATCTTTAGAAATGACTAATTTGCAACATCAATGGAGAGCAGTCCAATGGAGAGTACCACCGCACTCCTGACAGAGAAGCCACATATGCTGCAGGGGGCTGCTGAAGTGGATGCAGATGGCACCGCCAAGTACTCAAAAAGAATGAATAAAAGGATTTCATATTGAAGAAAACTTGGAGTGCTGGTAACCATTTATTCTGTTCTATCAATGGAGAGCAGGCACCGTCTGGAGTCCGCACAAATTTTTAAAGGAGAACTATGTCAGTCACGCAGCTGACAGGCAGAGCCAGCTGTCAGTCAGCTGCATGACTGACAGCTGGCTCTGCCTATCTAGAGGCAGAGTTAACTGTACATGGAAAAAGTCAATATTCTGGATGCATTCTAGAAGACATTGGAAGGTACTTGTAGGCATCAGGAGGTGCTTGCTTTTTGTTAACGTTGTTGTTTTCGATAGGTGCCTTGAAGGTTTAAGTCCCACATGTAAAACATCTAACTCCAAATGGCCAATTTAGCCTTTATGTGAAAAACTAGAACAGGGCTGGGCAAACTCCGGCCCTCCAGCTGTTGTGGAACTACAAATCCCATGAGGCATTGCAAGTCTCTGACAGCCACAGGTATGACTCCAAGAGGCAGGTGCATGATTGGATTTGTAGTTTCACCACAGCTGGGGGGCTGGAGTTCACCTACCCTTGAACTAAAATAAACCGTTCATTGATTTTGGCTAACAAAGAAATGTGTACTGGGTCATCAGAAAATATGTTATTTGAGATAAAGTTGGTACTGTGGAGAGCAATATTTTCCTGCATACAGCTAACTCCCTATTATCCCATTGAAGAACGGGGTAATAGCCAGCTGTGACTGTGCTTGTGTCTATCAGCCCTGTGAAGTACACTTGAACTGGCCCAACACAATTAAAGGGAACAACAGTGCTGATACAACGGATGTGTATACATTACCAATTTATCTCTGAGTTTCAACACCAGATCTACAATCTCCACTTCTGATTTGTTCTTGATCCATGCTCCAATGTTCTGCAACAAAAGCACAGCACGCATATGTCACTGGTATCTTACATAAGCGGGAGGTTAATTTCAACTACGTGATGGCATTGCAAGGTTTAGAATAAGCGCAAGGCAGCCATTAACATGCTTTAAAGGGTTATCAAAACCTCCGTTTTATTTGCATATATCTACTGCTAGCGAGCAGTAGATATATGCAAAAACTTTTTAAAAAACAAAAAAACACTTTAAAAAGGGGTTTAAAGTTACCTGAATCTTCGCCGCGTGCTACCGTACGAAAATCTGAAAAATCTCGAGCGGCTGCAAGGGATCTTGGGGCGGGCGCATGCGAAGTTCAGATTTTCGGCCGGGAGACGAGCAGAGACACAAGGTAAGTCTATGGACAGCGTGAATAGACACCGTGGGACAGGAAGTGCCAGCAAGCACAGAGGAGTCACCGCAGGATCGGAGACCCGCAGCAGTGCTGGAGAGACAGCTGATAACGACAGGAGAGAAGAAGAAAATCGGATTAAGAGACATCATTTAATGTAAGTCCTTACACTAACATTAGGGGGAGGGAAAACAAATTATACTTTAAAAAGGAGAACTATGAGGTAAGGGCTTTTCACTCACCTCATAGTTCTAGCCGACCTGTGACAATAAGACTGTCACAGGTCGGCTCAGTAGATCGGGAGGTGAGCGAACACATACCGGCGTTCTTCGCTCACCTCTCAATCCTGTCACAGCTCTCTGCCGTGACAGGGGAGTGGCTGGATTCCCCCCTCCCCGCTCCGATCCGCCAGCTCTGACTGGCGGAACGGATGGGGGAGGGGGCGGGTACAGCTGGCTCTGCCTCTAGATAGGCACAGTCAGCTGTCACTCACGCAGCTGGGCGGATCCAGACATAATTGTCGGAATCCGCTTCAGCTGCGGCGTCTCAGTATACCGTGAGCTGTAGCTTAGGGTGTGTCCTCCCGTTACCCTAAGGAGGACTATGGGGAAAAGCCTTAACCCCATAGTTCTCCTTTAATGTCACTTTAAAATATATCAGCTGCCTCCAGGCAAAAATGTAAATTAACCTCCCCCACTTCTGGTTTTCAGGCTCACCTGATGCAACTGAAAGCCCAGGGCCAGAAAAGGCGTGTCAGAATGGCTGCCAGGGAGCATGGAGGAGAGATCCGATGCCCACACTACTCCATACAGTGAACCCGGAAGTGCTCTGCTCTGAGAACTCCTGGGTTCACTGCCAAATAACAGTCGGTTGGCTTAGTGGTGGTGAGGGAAGTGGTTGTAGGCACCATGGTGAGTGGTGCTTCTGTGAGGAGCCGTTAACTACAACTCCAGAAGAAGCCGTCCCGGCAAGCAACAGAGGTCAGGCAGGGGGTTTGGTGGCGTGAACCGCCTGGATGGAGATTACAACGCCTGTGTAAACCACAGCAGAACCCCGAGGGATTTTGTGGGTAAGGAAGACAGCATGAGCTGACCGGGCCAGAAATTAAAAGGTCATATCCCATTGGAACACAGACTCACTGCTTGAGGGACCACTCGGGATGTGCTCCCTGCTTGGTGTGGCTGTTGTGGGTGGCACTGGTCTACATTTAAATGTTGATGCTACCTCACATACATAGTAGACACACAATGGGGGGAATTTATCAAAACTGGAGCAGCCAGAATCTGGAGCAATTGCCCATGGCAACTAAATCAGCATCTCTCTTCAGTTTGCTCAATTGAGCTTTGAAAATGAGAGATGGAAGCGGATTGGTTGCAATGCAAATCTGTTGCAGATTTTTGGCTGCTCCAGTTATGATAAATTCCCTCCAATGTTATTACCTTCCTGCCACTACCGAACCAGAAGATTCTTAATACATATAGAAAGCACATACTGCCTGCCATTTTAGGAAGCCCCCTCCTAAGTCCTCATAGTCCACATATGACATAACGAGCAGTACAGATTAAAATATTAAGGTCCTTTCATCACTATGAAGGTTCATTGCAGTGTGCTATTGCATACAAGTTGACGTGTGATGAATTAAGGCAGCCATTTCATCAAGAATGGGGTGCCAATGCATGGCAATAGGAAGGAAAAAAAGACCTGCATCTTTTTTTTTAATGCCACAATGCAAAGAACGTGTGTGGTAGTTCACTGCAGTATGAGTCTGCCGAAAAATGGTCTGGCTTCAAAAGAGTTAAAGAGACAAAACATGATTAAATGTACATGTTTTGGAGAAATTAACTGAATATGGTTGCTTTTTGCATGCCTAGTCATACAGGTGAAGTCTGTAATTACCATAACAGAAGATTATGTAAGCAGACAATTTTGGTTTTGTGCAGGACTGGCTTGATATTACATCTTTACTAATTTAATTCCTCTATGGGAGAATAGGAAGGGAAGACAGCCATGGCAATGGTATGGGCTTTACCGTTAAAAGGAGAACTATGAGGTGAGTGATTTTCACTCAACCTCATACTTCGAGGTGACGTGTGACAATGAAACTGTCACATGTCAGCTCAATAGATCGTGAAGTGAGCGAACACATACCGGCGCTCGCTCACTTCTCGATCATGTCCCTGCAGAGAGCAGTGACTCCCACTCACGGCTTCCTGCAGGGATTTCCCCCCCCCCCTCTCCGATCCTCCAGCGTTGACTTGCGAAACGGACAGGGTAGGGGGCGGGTACAGCTGGCTCTGCCTCTAGATAGGCAGAGCCAGCTGTCACTCACGCAGCTGGGTGGATCTCGACAGTATTTATTTATAACAGGTATTTTTATAGTGTGACATTTTACGTAGCACTTTACATAGTTGCACATTCACATCACTCCCTACCCTCAAGGAGGTTACAATCTAAAAAGGTAGTAATGTCGGGACCCGTCCCGGCTGCGGCTGTCTCAGTATAGCGCAAGCTGTAGCTCGCGGTATACTGAGCTTTGGGTCACGGGAGGACGCTAGCATATGTCCTCCCGTGACCCTTAGGCTGGGTTCACACCTAGGCGTATTACGCATGCACGTCTGTCGCGCGACCGTCACACTTTTTTTTTACCGCGATTCGCGGTAAAAAAATCGCGCGACCGTCGCGCGATTCCGAAGGCTACTTGGCTGTATCCCAATGGAAAACGCCCTCCAAAACGGCCCAAAGAAGTACATGTACTTGTTTGGGCGTCAGCCGTTTTGTAGCGCGTTCAGACGGGCGGAAATACGGAAAGGTGTGAACCATACCCATAGAAAACAATGGGATTTTTATGGTTGTACGTTTTGTAGAGCGTTCATAGAGCGTTGAACGCGCTACAAAACGGAAAAGGTGTGAACGGGGCCTTAGGAGAACTATTGGGAAAAACACTTACCCCATAGTTCTCCTTTAAACCCAGCTACAATATCAGGTGGTTATAATTTTCACTTCCATACAAGGAGATCTGAATGTACTTAAAATCTTTTTTCTTTGTTATTATTTACAGTTGTATTCTGTAGCTCAAGGCTGCTTTCATTTATCTCCTTGGATAATAGAATCCTTTCCCATAGCAAATGAGGTCTGCTTGGCCCAATCTACAAAGAGACTAATCTTCTCAGTTTATTATTTACTCATTATTTACTTGGGAAAGATTTAGCCAACTCCAATGTTAATATTAAAAAGACCAGAGTATTAAATATATATTGTGTCTCAAAAAGGAACACAAATGTTATCATGTTTTTTGGCTCCACTGAGCATATTGAAAACCTGTCAAACTACAGTTTAAATGTAGTTCAATTCAAATGTAGTTTCTGGTTGCTTGAGAGTTACTATTAAAAATAAGTCTAACTAATGCCATACCCCATACTATACCATACCATAAACTCTGTATTGATGTCATATTAATATTGAAATGCAGTAATCAAAAGCAAATTAAGACTAATAGACACATGATCATTTCCAGGATAATATGTGCTGCAGATCAGCAAAACAGTGAGTACACAAGAATTTTTTTTTTCTGGTTAGATGAGAGTTCTGGCTAGTTAAATACCAGATAACTGACAGTTTACTGTATTTAAAGCTAAATTGCAATTTTTTATAGATTGTCAGATTATTTCTGAGATTGTCTCACCTTATTAAATCATGATACAGCTTTGCCAACTTACCTGCAAATAAAGACACGCTGAGGATTCATTCTTATCTAATAATGAGAACCAGGAAACCAGAGAGCTGTTGTTTATAGGAAAGGGAAGCTTACTAAACTGTGGGCCCCTTCCTCTGTGCATCAGAAAGAGGACTGGGTCTCCTTAGCAAAGCTATTCTCTTTAATTGATACATTTATGGGTGTAGAAGAGCATCAAATATCGGGTACATAGTTGAATAAACCTACTAAATTTGATTATTTGGCTTGACAAGACTACCTTCATTCCAATTAAACAGTTATTCCCATCCTTAAAGTGACACTAAACTCAGGAGTTAAGTCTTAAAAATGCATTCAAGTACCTTAACTAGTAACAAAAATGTATATTATTTGTGTATCACTTGGCTGTAGATCCTCAAATCATCTCTGAATTGGTGCTGACACTGTCCTTCCTTCTGGATGGTGGCTACTTTGTTCCCCATGGTACCTGTGTGTGTTGTAAAGTAGCCACCACTCCAAGTTTGCTTCCGTGATAGACTATGAACCTGCCAGGGAAAACAAGGTTTTGGAAAGTGTCCTCTTTGGGATCCTTAAATACTGGCGCATCCTCTACAAAGCTTATTAAGATGGGACACTGCCAGATGAATTGCAGGAACAGTCCACTTAACAAAGGCTTCCTAAGGCCTTAACAGATATTAGGCCACAAAATATTTAGGAGGCATGAACAATTTTTCCAGACAGTGTACAGAATGTTTGGAAATGGCATGTGCAGGTGAAAAGTATTAGAAAATCTTAGGGCCTCTCAGGAATCCTAGGCTGGTAGCAGAACTAGTAGAAGCTACAGGCTTCTTACATTTTTAAGACTCTTTATCAGATCATCCAACGGCTCAGAGGGCATTAAGCCTGCAAGCAGACCAAATAAGGTGGTCTGAGTCAGCAATTAACGTCCTGACGAAGCTCCAGGAGGAGGGGCGAAACACGTCGACGGTTCAGTGTCTGTTCGGGTTACCTTGAACCACTGGGGAGCATGCAGCTATATCATCATGCCCCCTTAGATTACAAAATGATGGACTAAAAACTCCCCAACAACTGGACTTTTCATACGAAGGGGAAAACCCGGTCAGTACCCGCTAAATACCACTTGAACCACATTGTTTCATTTAAAAGGAAACTTGTTCCCGTGAAAGCCGAAGTCGGATACTTTGTGTTTCTAAGTACAACACTTGTGAGCCGGCTCCTCGATAATCAATCCCGGGTGATCGTAAGTTATATACTTAAGTTACATACGTAATCCTTTGAATAGAAACCGAGGATCCAGGACATAAGTTTGAATATACTGTTGGATATCCTGCCTATGAGCAGACTGGACAAATCAAATCTATTTTGCACATAAAATGATGGTGTATTAACACCGATCAATCACTCAGTGGCCTTTTTCTTATTCAGGATCTATCCGCACTTTATAGATGTGTTGAACATACAACGATATCAAAGGAATAAGGAAAGATAAAGAGATCTCTTCTGAACTATTCGTATGACCAATTATAGTTGATTAATTGGAAACCGGGATATAGTGACTGTCCTAGGGACTTGTTTGGAAATTGAACACAGGCAGTTCACAAATCAGTTCATACGATCCCTGTGTGCATACAACATCTACGAGAGATTGGCTATGAGCCTGTGGAGTTGTGATGTAGAGATACACACATGGAAGTGAACTGTTTTCCATATGTTTGATGGGCAGATTCATTCTTAGAGATACTGCACATACCCCAGGTGGTGGAAACAAGGTTAACCCCTCAGGAGTGAATGTTTTGCACATGAATGAAATGACAACGTTGTCAATTTTAAAAGTGGTATTGGGAGATGGTGCAATATTTTTCTATGCATAGTTTATATATATTTTCAATAAAAGTATTTACATCTTTTTCCATATATGGTCTGAAGTAACTTCTTTGGTCAGCGCACAGGGTAGTGCTTGCGACCGACTTTTGTTCTTGTTCATGAGTCGGCAATTAAACCTGCAATTTCACCCAACAAATTTGCATTATTGTGGGGAAATCCTCCTGGGTTAACACCGAGGCGGAGAACCCCTAGTGATACAGCACTCAATTCCTCAGCATCCTAACAATTTCCTTGGAAACCAACAGGAAAAAAAAAAGGGGTGTAATAATGGCGCCCAACGTTCTAATAAACAAAGTAGCACCCTGTTCTCATCCCACATTATCTACTCATTAATGAGTCTTCAGGGGCTTTGTCACACCAGAGGCTGTGCCACGGCTCTGGACCTGGAAGGCACTCTGTGACAAACAAACAAGAGCCCAAGGCCCAAAGGTCACATTCTAGGCAGGCTTCAGTAATAACAACTGGTCCAGCAGGATCTGGGTATGGCCTCCAAAAATTTTGCTAAAGACATGCCAATCTAGGCAGGTGCATTAAGAGACCAGCTCAAGCAATGTGTAGATTAAGTCTTGATTTAAAAAAAAAACAGCTGGTAAAGAATATTTCAACTTTTCTCAGTAGAGAAAAGACTTCCATCCTCCTAGGACACTACTAAAAAACAGGAGGAACGATGGGAGTGATTATACTAGGCTGTTCATTGTTTTTGGTTTGCCAGTGTCCAAATCCTCCTGTCTAAGCCTTCATTCACACTGAGCGTTTTGTACCGATTTTCCTGTTTAAAAAAAAAAAGGCTCAACCCCCCCCCAAAAAAAAACCCCATTCATGTCTATGGACATGCTCACATCTGAGCATTTTGTCACTTGAAGCAAAACACCTGTTGCTTGAAGAAAGTACATGAGCTTCTTTTTGACACATTCTGCCCTTCTTGGCCCCATAGCCTTCAATGGAAATGCTCAAAACGTGCATCTGCTGCATTTTTGCACATTTTTACACGCGTTAGACACGTGTTTGCCCATTCACATCGATGTGCCAAGTTCTGCACACAAAGACGCGCTACACAAAAACACGCTGAAAATGCATATATTTCATGTAGCTCAGGTGTGAACACAGGCTAAGAATTAATACATCCCTATGTCCCTCAATGAACGAGAAAGAAATCATTTATAAAAATAGGATTTTGTTCTTGGTAGAAAATATACAAAAAAGCAGATGGGGCTATTAAGTTACCAAACAGAGGTTATCATTCAAAAATATATATTTTTTAGAAATATAAACTTTATTGCTTTAAATAAAACATAATTTATTAAACATGATTAAATACAATTTATTAAACATGACTAAAACCTGATCTCTGCATAGATTCATAACATAGCCTCCTTGAAACCACCCAATTGTTTTACAGTATCATGTGTACAGTACAAATACTGATATTTGTTCCATATCACATTATGTGATCCAAACCAATTAGTACATTCAATTTCCAAAGGTAAGTTTGTGATGCTAGTTTCAAATTCGACAAGTTTCGCCTAAGGTTTCTCAGGAGGAGTTCTGTAGTGAAAATCACGCAGAGCGACAGGATTGCCAGGAAAAAAGCATACAATACTTCACTTTTGTGGAGACCGAATGAAGGGGTCCAACGCCAGATGCCCACAAAATTCATGTAATGGGCACTGTTGACCGCTGTCTGATAGTATGCTCCTAGTGTATAATGGTTTTAATATTTTTGGATAATTGCTTATTTGGTACCTAAAAAGCCCCATCTGCTTCTTTGTATATTTCCGACCAATTATTTGGGTGCGTGGTACCACAGCCTTCAAGAGGGTATCACACCCACCTTAATGTATTTTCATTAGGATTTTGTTCTTACCATAAAAACTTTAGAGTCTATTGAAGGATGAAGCTTCTGTTACTCAAATTGCAAGGCCGCACCTTGGTCTTCTGTTCAGACGAAGTTTTATAAAGTTGATGTTTCTGCCTCTTCTGATGCTAGTTTTGGCAGAAACGTTCTTTAGGTGGTTGTTTGAGTATTTTAAGTGGTTCTTCTAGTTTTTATGGTGCCCACTCCTCTGTTATGGACTGCTTTTGAACATCCCTACGTCTCAGAATTCCTCAGAGAGGTGTCCCTCAATAGACGATAGAGAAAAAAGGATTTTGTTCTTACTGTAAAATCCTTTTCTCGGAGTACATTGAGGGACACAGCTCCCTCCCCTCATTTCCTTTCATACTGCTTGCTACAACTGGAAGGTGTGAGGTGGGAGGGGTTATGTCCTTAAATTGGCAAGCTTTTAATTTTTTTGGATAATATCCATTTCTCCTGGAGGCAGCGACATAACCCTATATCTGATAATTCTTCAGTGCTGTGCTACCTCAACGGACGATGGAGAAATATCAATATTTTTAGCCAGGTATATAAAAAAGTCTGTTTATTACAATTTTGTATACTCCTTTAGCCAGCATGTGACAATTTGGGCTCATTTTCCAGGAACTCTTTTGTTTCATGGATGTAAAATGTCTGTTTACTAGACTCAACTGGTCAAGCTGAAATTTACACACACACACACACACACACACACGTGAATGTCAGGGCAGAAAATGTCCTGTCCTCTTAGCTAACTCACAGAGCTTCAAGAATCCTTTATTTAACATGCAATGCTAATTGCAAAACAAAAACAGATATAAAACATCAGTTTAAACCTAATCAAAAATTACAATGACCAAAACCCATTAGTTTCCCTATAAATTGTGAAATAATTGAACACAGTGTGTATTAAAAACTGTCCACATGGGCACTCGTGATTTTTTCATTCTTTTCTTATGCTCTTTAGGAAAACAAGAGTTCGTGATTGAGATTTTTCTTCCCTGAAATGTGTATTTGTACTTAAATAACAGAAATACAAGAGGCTTTATCTTGCCTATACATTACCAAAGTGCTCTGTGACACTTACTGCTTCACAAATGACATTGAGATGTGCGGTTTCTAGCTTCTCTCTCATCTCACGTTGTTTGTGACGATACCACCCATCAAAATGTGGAGACTTCAAGAAACGCCTACAGAAAAAAAAAAGGAACCTTCAGCTTTTTGGTTTATAAATATTAAGATTCTTCATTATTTTGATGTAGAAAGCTTCTGGAAAATTATTCTTTTGGTATATAAAAAACATTCACTGCTGATTAATCTAAATAGGACTTTACTGTACATTGCACATTTACCAGGAGTGATATCCAATGCAGAGTGTATTTTACCAACAAATGTGCATGGAATCCCTGAGTCTACATGACGGGTAATATGCATGTGACCAACTGTTAAAGCTGAAGTCTTGGCACAAAAACTTAATTTAAATATATTCCCCAATAGCCACATGGGATATGAATCTACCTTGTGTGCACCAAACACCTTTGTAAACCTAGATATTACCATATGAATGTAGCACTGACATCATCAATGTGGTGTATATAAGTGGTGCAGACAGAGCCGTGGAAGTGACCCAGCAGGCCCACCTACTACAGGTTGCCTCCAGATAGTTGCAGAGGGGGAGGATGCAAGATCAGTCACCCTACACAAAGAGAGAGAGCAGCAGTGACTGGTCTTTAGTACATGATGCTCCTGCACAGAGGTAACATTTCCTGCTGAATTAATGCACAGATAAGGAAGAAATACACAAAGCACACCAAGGTTCAAGTAAGAAAGCATATGCCATTTATATTAAAGACAATATTTGCTTGCCACAGAATTCAGCTTTAAAAACAAACCACCTCAAAACCTGCTGAAATGTTTTGGAATGTGTAAGCTTTGAAACCCCCCTAATAGGTTCCCTAATCTGGTTACCTTAAAGTGACACTAAACTCAGGAGTTAAAGTGACATTAAAAGGATATTTTTGTTTCCCTCCCCCCAATGTTAGTGTTAGCACTTACCTTAAATTATGTCTCTTATTCCGATCTTCTTCTTTCCTGATGTTTTTATCTGTCCCTCCAGGGCTGCGGCAGCTCTCCGATCCAGCGCTCACTCCTCTCTGCTTACAGGCACTTCCAATCCAGCGCTGTCTGCATGCGGGTGCACGCATCCATAGACTTACATTGCGTCTCTGCTCGTCTCCCTGCCGAGAATCCGAACTGCGCATGCGCCCGCCCCAAGATGCTTTGCGGCCGCCGGAGCAGTTTTGTTTTCTCGGACGGGAGCGCGCAGCGAAAGCAAGGTAAGTTTAAACCGCTGTTAAAGCGTTTTTAAAAAAAAATCTTTTTGCCTATATCTACGGCTTAATAGCCGTAGAAATAGGCCAAAAAAAACGGAGGCTTTAGAACCCCAGGAATGGCCAGAGCCGTCTTGCTGGCCAAGCATGGAAGCCGGGCGCCGTGTAATGACGCGGCGCCCTGCTTTCTGATTGGCTGAGAGGCTGACTCCATGTTCCCTCGTCATGAAATGACGAGGGAGCATGGAGATGGCTTCCCGGCCAATCAGAATGCTGCATCATTACACGGCGCCCGGCTTCCTGATTGGCCAGCTTCCCGACCAATCGGGAAGCCAGGCAGCACGTCATTACACGCTGCCCGGATTCCTGATTGGCTGGGAAGTGACGAGAGAGCATGGAGCCGCTTCCCGGCCAATCAGGAAACCGGGCAGCGTGTAATGACGCGCTGCCCGGCTTCCTGATACAGGAAGTACTCGTGCTAGGCATCGGAGCATTTGGGCGATTACGAGTACTCGCCCATATACTCGGTATCGGCACCGATATAGATACTAGTATCGGTACATCCCTAATAATTATGTATGCCAAACGTACCATCCTAGCTGATGCAAATTTCCTATAAAACTACAGAACGCTACATTTTTAAGTCATATCAGTCTTTTGCTGCTCTTTCACTGTCCAGTCAGCAGACTGTGGGTGGGGAGATGACACCACTGTATTCATTAACAGTAACAGCCCTACAGGCTGTGCTGTGTGCCAGGTCCCCAGGACTGGATAGATAGAAATAAAAATCCTCTGGCAGGTAAAACAGCTCCCTTATATATGTTTCGTATGCGTATTTAGCTGTACGTCTGGATTGTGCTTAGAAAAAAAAAGAAAATGTACAGCTCATTTACCTGTATAACCCCATCCAGTCCCCTTTTATTGTAGAGCTGAACTGAGGTCCTGTGTGTTCCAGCATCTTCATGAGCTCCTCTTGCTGGAATGGTCTCACCTGAGGTGGATTCTGTACATGGAGATGCACTATTGTTAATTGATAATGCCTCTGAGCTTAGAAACACAAGAATATACAGTACTGTATGCTAAAATAACAACCAAAAATATTGTCAGCTATATTTCATTTTTAAAAGGTTACATTAAAGGAAACATTTCCTGAGAAAAAGTTTGAAGTCATAGCCGACATCTTGTTCTGCAAATGCTAGTTGTTTGACTGTCACCTTGAGTCACTAACCCAGAATAAACATGCAGACAGACTACTGATCTCTGTACTTGTTGTGGTGCAGTGATTCAGACAACTGCAGCAAAAGCATCCAGCACAACAGCTAGGGAACTAGCATTTTCATTTGTAAAATAATTCAAATATACAATGTATATAATGACTAAAACATGTACAAAAGTTGTTAGGAAAACATTTCTAGGAGGACCTGGAACTCAAATGTTAAGACTTCTTGGGGTGGATATATAAAGGCTAATAGAACAGCTGTAATATGTATCTTTTCTGGAGAAAATGCTGCCCCAAATTCTCTTCAGTGCCTGACAGATGTCTGTAGGACTAGACCTTTTGTCATGAGATCTCTTCTGAAAGGACGAATATGCCAATGTTAAATCTGATCCTCCTCTTCATTAGAGAGCACATGAACAGGTGGCCCAGGTCTTTAGACTGAGCTTAATACTAATATTTAAATGTATTTTTTACTTTTAAGAAACATATAATTGTAACTCATTTTACTCTAGCTGACATGATAGTCTTGTGAATATGTATAAAAGAATGATAGGTGTATTAAAACATCTTACCTTCCAAGGTGTAATGGAACTGTGATGTGGCATTAGACTGCCAATGTACCGCTCCTAAAAGAAAGTAAGCACATCGAAAAATGGAAAAATGAAGACTAAAAAATAGAGCATCAAACAAAAGCGGAGTGCCTCACCAATGGAAGCATAAAGCTTTGTGTTAGTTCAAACAGATGTTTCCGAAGCAATAAACTCAACGTGGAAGATGGGAGCCTCTTCTGAAGACCCTAGAAAAGAGGCATCAGACAATGTAAACTCTTATGCTCATATCATTAGAAAACACCATGCAAATATACAAAAGGAGGCTCCTCCCGATCCCACAGGAAACACGTCGCCCTTAAAGGCCCACCTTCTAACCAGCACATCAGTCATCATGAGAACCGAAGGCAAACTGGAAAAAAGCAGAAACAAGCAACACCCCCGGAAAAACATCAATACAGCAAGCATTCATGGGTGGGCAGCTGCTGTCCTTGAAGACTATTGGAAATAGAGTTACCGGTAAGTCCTAACTCTAGATTTCCCCCTAACGTCTTCCAGGACAGCATTTTGAGATAACCACAGCTTGCAGCACTTTGCGCCCGAAAGCCTGATCCCTGGCTTTGAATTGAGGTCCCCGATAATGTTGTACGAATGTTGAAAAACTAGACCATTTGGCAGCCTTGCAAATCTGTTCTGGTGAAGCCCCAGCCCTTTCGGCCCAGGAGGCTGCAAAGGCTCTAGTCGAATGTGCATTAACAAGGCCAGGAGGAGGAAGGTTCTGACCCTGATATGCCTCTATAATGGCCTGCTTCAGCCACCTATCTAACGAGGCCTGCTTACCCTGTGATCTACCTGAATATAAAACAAACAAGGCATCTGACCTCCTGAATGGCTTTGAAACTTGAAGGTAATGTAGGAGACATCGTCTTACGTCCAAACAGCAGAAGGCTGATTCCCTTGCATTTGCAGGCTTCGGACAGAAGGTAGGCAGGACAATTTTCTGCGACCTGTGGAAGGTAGAAGATACCTTCGGTAAAAAGGCTGGATCGGTCCTTAGGACAATCCAATCCTCGAAAACCAACAAAAAGGGCTCCCTTACTGACAGGGCCTGAAGCTCGGAAATCCTACAGGCTGAGGTAATAGCAATGAGAAAAAACGTTTTCAAGGTGATATCCCGCAGGGACGCCTCAACCAAAGGCTCAAAGGGGAACACAGTTAGCGCCTGCAGGACCGTGGATAAATCCCATTGAGGCATTGTCCTAACAGGAAGTGGTCGGATTCTCCTGAGGGCTTTGAAAAACCTGGAAACAAAACACATTCTCAGCCAGGGACATCTGCATTAAACACACTAAGTGCTGACACCTGCACCTTTAAAGTACTGATAGCTAAGCCCTTATCAGCACCCGCCTGAAGGAAATCCAGGACGGCTGGAATCCCTGAGTCCCTATTGGACCTACATCTCCAAGCGTTAAATGTCTTCCATACTTTGCCATATATATTCCTAGCTACAAGCTTACGGCTATGTAGGGAGTATCGATCACCTCAACTGAAAATCCCTGTCCCCTCAAAATGTCCTCCTCAGAAAGAAGGCCATGAGTCTGAATCTGTTCACCTCCGGATGCAAGACTGGTCCCTGCGAGATCAAGTCTGATCTGACAGGAAGAGTCCAATGCGGCCGATCCGTGAGGGAAAGCAACAGAGTGAACCAAGCTCTTCTCGGCCAATAGGGCGCAATCAGAATGAGCTTTGTCCCCTCCAGCATAAACTTCTGAAGGACCCTTGGTATCAGATGTATTAGGGGAAACGCATAACATAGTGGGAAGTCCCAGGGATTCAACAGTGCATCCACTGCCAGGGCGGCATCTCCGGGATGCAGGGAAAATAATTGATCCACCTTGGTTCAGACTCCAGTCGTCCTGCATTATCTGGTGACGACTGAGATAATCCGCTAGGAAATTGTGGGTGCCTCTCAGGTGAAACGCTGCCACCGAAGCCAGATTCCCCTCCGCCCACCGAAAAATGCCTCTGGCAAGGTTTTGCAGAGCAGGACTCCTTGTGCCCCCCTGCCGTAATTTTGTCTGAAAACACTAACAGATGATGACCCCTCAATCTGTCCTGGAAACTCAAGATAGCGTTTGCGATAGCCTTCAATTCTCTCCAATTGGAGGACATTCTGGCTTCCTCTCGAGACCAGCGCCCCTGAGCCATCTGGGACTCTAAATGTGCCCCCCACCCCCAGGAACTCGCATCCGTTGTGAGCTTCACTGAGGCGAGAGGCCTCCACTCCAGACCAGACTGAAGATGAGACTGTCACAGGTCGGCTCAGTAGATCGGGAGGTGAGCGAACACATACCGGAGTTCGCTCACCTCTCGATCCTGTCACAGCTCTCTGCCGTGACAGGGGAGGGGCTGGATTCGCCCCTCCCCTCTCCGATCCTCCAGCGCTGACTGGCGGAACAGATGGGGGAGGGGGCGGGTACAGCTGGCTCTGCGTCTAGATAGGCAGAGCCAGCTGTCAGTCATGCAGCTGGGCGGATCCCGGCACAATTGTCAGGATCCGCTTCAGCTGCGGCGTCTCAGTATACCGCGAGCAGTAGCTCGCGGTATACTGCGGCGTCTCAGTATACCGCGAGCTACAGCTTGCGGTATACTGAGCCTAGGGTGACGGGAGGACGCTAGTTTGTGTCCTCCCGTTACCCTAAGGAGAACTATGGGGAAAAGCCTTAACACCATAGTTCTCCTTTAACGTGATCGACCGGATTTCCCTGCAGCCGACTGACTGCAGCCATCACCTTCAGAATCTTTTCCCTGGGAAGGTATGTGCTTTGTCTCACTGTATTGAGAACGTAACCAAGGTACTGGATTTCCTGGGAAGGGATTAGATTGGACTTCGGAAAATTCAGTATCCAACCCAGATCTTGCAGCCAAGCCTGCGTTACAGCTAGGTCGCTCTCCAACCTGCTGGCTGAGGCCGCTGACAACAATATGTCGTCTAGATAGGGAATTATACGGATTCCCCGAAGTCTCAGGGGCAACAGAGCTTCTCCCAACACCTTCATGAAAATACGAGGAGCCGAGGATAGACCGAACGGGAGAGCCTGGAACTGGTAATGATGAATCTTGGGGCCAATTCTCACTGCCAGCCTGAGAAACTGCCGAAATGCTGTATGAACCGGAATATGGAGGTATGCATCCCTTAAGTCTAGAGTAGCCATGTAGGCCCTGGGGTGCAAGAGGTTTTTGATGGAGAATATCGACTCCATTCTGAACCTCTTGTATACAATCACCCCATTTATTGGTTTCAGATTGAGAATCAAACGAAACTTGCCTGAAGGCTTTTTTACCAGAAATACATGAGCATAAAATCCCTTTCCTTCTTCTAACACAGGGACCCGATTGATAACCTTCTGGTCCACCAAATCCCCCCGCAGGAAACAAAGAGCTTCTGCTTTGTCCCTTTGCCGTGGAAGACTTGTGACCAAAAACCGCTTTGGGGGTACATCGCTGAACTCCAACTTGTAACCGTCCCTGAGCAGACTTAAAATAAACTGATTGGATGTGATCTCTGACCAGTGATGGAGGAAGTCCCTTAGTCTGCCTTCCACTGGAAGCGGACAGTCACTGTGGCTTGGACGCAGGAGCGGGCAGGTTAAAGAGAATCCCTCCTCTGCCTCTGCTCCTGCACTTATGGCCTGTCCAATGTTTTTCGGGAACATCTTCCTTCCCTCCCTTAGGGCCAGGACCCGTTCTCCGACCAAACCTCGGAAAAGGCTTCTTCTTCTTCTCAGGGAAGCATTTCTTTTTATCAGCTGTTCTTTCCAGAATTGTTTCCAATTCTGCTCCAAACAACAAATCACCTGAAAAGGGGATGTTACACAATCTAAGCTTGGAAGCTGTATCCCCCTGCCAGGCCTTGAGCCAAAGAGCCCTGCCAGAAGAATTAACTAGTGCCGATGACCTGGCGGTCATATTGACTGACTCAGCTGAGGCATCTGCAATGAAACCCACCGCTTTAAACAGAATTGGAAAAGATTCCAGTAACCGTTCCCTAGGGGTACCTGATAGTAAGTGGGTCTTTCATTGCGAAAGCCAAAAGTCCAAATTTCTAGCCACGCAAGTCGTTGCCAGGGCCGGTTTTAAGTTCAAAAGGATAGAGTCCCAGGCTCTTTTAAGCAGGACCTCCATTTTCTTGTCCATTGGCTCTTTGAGAACACCCATATCCTCAAAGGCCAAATCAGACCTCTTGGAAACTTTTGCCAATGGAGCGTCCAGCTTGGGTGTCTTGTTCCACACCAAAGCCGGGTCATCGTCAAACGGGAACCTCCGCTTGAGATTAGCGGACCGGAGAGGCTTTTTCTCAGGATCCGCCCATTTCCTGACTATTGCGTCTGAGAGGACCTTATGCACAGGAAATACTTTAAACTTTTTCTGTTGCAGACTCTGATACATGAGATCATGGCGAGAAGGAAGCACCTGCTCCTCATGGATCTCCGGAGTACTATAAATAGCAGCGAGCAAATCATCTACATCCTCCAAGGACAATTTATATTTGGAGGTAGGAGAAACTTCCTCTTGGGCGCCTAAATCTTCAGAAGAATAACCATGAGACGGGCCAGCTTCACTGAGCTCCTCTTCAGATAACCCTACTGATCTGGGATGTGCCTGGCCAGGCCCTGTTGCAGCAGGTGCTGGCCTTGCCCCGGGGTTAGGTTTAAAGCCTTCTAAAACTGATCTGAAGGATTGGAAGGTAGAAGCTAACTCCTCTTTAACTGTTGTTAAAATATTACCACAGGCTGACGAAGCCTCTTCCTTAAAGAGGTCGTCAATACACTTCCAACATAAGGCCTTTGCTTGGTAGAACCCAGCTTGCAACCGCAAACTGCACATTTCTTTTTAATTGCCACCTTGGCCTTATCTGAAGTCCTAGCCTGAAAAACATAAACAAGAAGGGCTAAGCTCCAATCCCAATATCAGCAAAATAGAAGTGCCCCTCAACACAAAAAAGGTCCTGCCCAAGGAACCCCAGGTGGAGATAGGAAAACAGTCAGAGGAACCAGGGTGGTGAATGTCAAATAATCACCCATACCTGTGCCCGGCTGGTGCCTGAAGGAACTGCATCTGCTGCTGTAGAGGCCACAGTAGATTCCATCCTTGCAGAGTTTCAAAATAAAACCGCCAGTGCTGTCTCAGTCACTACTGAGAATGAAACACTTTAACACCATCAAAGGCCCTCCCCTTCCCCTGCGCCGAAAACGAGGCTTGGAACACAGAGGCCTGGCCCCCGGAAGTGACGTACGTGGCCACCTGGTCCGGCCGTGGAGAATTCTCCCGGGGCCGCGGAGCCAAGACGAGCCCCTCTGACCGGCGGACATCCTCTCCCCGCAAACTCAGCCAAGGAGCAGCGCCACTCCGGTCCAGGCCCTCGCCGGGCACTGACGGGGAAAAAAGAGCCAGCATACCCCCTGCCTTGTTAGAGGGACTAGCTGGAGGCCCAAGGTAAGCTTGCTACCTACTACAAAGAGAACCCCCCTGGCATCTGCCATATGGAGGCTCCCCGCGTTCCGTGATGTGCATCCTCAGGTTGCCTGAGGAAACACAAAGACTGCTGATGTTCTGGTTAGAAGGCGGGCCTTTTAAAAGGTTACGGGTGGCGTGTTTCCTGTGGGATCAGGAGGAGCCTCCATATCTCAAGATGCTGTCCTGGAAGATGTTAGGGGGAAAGTTGTATTATATTTGTTGTCTTTAGTTTTATTGCATTTATTTATTAACCAAGCAAAAGCCACTGAATGGCGTGTATTGATCTGCACCTCAACTAAACACATATTTCAAAGAATTGACTAAGATGCGCAACAATAAGGCTACGTTACACAGGGGGGTTTAATTCCTTGCTACAAAGAGATCAGTTCACTTCCTGGCAGTCATCTAATTAGGCTACAGCTACACGCAATATGTGCTACTAAAATCACGAGTGATTCATTGCAAGGAGTATCAAACAATCTCTAAACAGATGTAACAAATGACTCCCTATTGTAAGCCACACAGGTGCCTATATGTAATCTGTTTTACCTGCCACACTAATTTCTGTTTTGGATAGAGCGACATGGCTGCTTTTAATCTCTTACTTACCAACATACACTGAAATCAATGTGTTGCTGGTGAAGAGATGGTTAACAAGGACAATTGTAGTTTTTGGTTTTTCTTTATTATTTTGGTCCCCCACCACTATGTCCTAGTTGAGCTTTCCATTTTCCTATGTTACCTGCTTGCTTACTGGACAGTAAATTGGCATTGTTCCACTGAAAGTAACAAAGTCAAGGTTAGGATGATATAGGCAATTTTAGTAGCTTATTTACTTCATTTATTTATTATTCCTGCTGGGAGCCGCTGTCAGTCAACACAGCAGGGCTGGGTAGGGGGGAGAGACAACCAAATTAACTACAAGAGAAACATGGCGGCATCCTGTAACTCCAAGAAGAAGGGAGGAGTTGCTTTTATTGATGTGTGCACCACCCATCGACTTACTACGCATACATGCACCCTTCTATGGAGAAGAAGGCGGGTAGCGCACGCGTCTCTAATAGCGGCTCCTCCTTCCTGCTTGGAGTTACAGATGCCGCTGTGTACCTTCAGTAGTCATTTTGGCTGCCACCCCACCTACCCAGATCTACTGTGTTGATTGACAGGTGCTCCTGCTGGGAGCCACTTTCAAATCAACACAGCAGGGCTGAGGGTGAAGCAGCCTAGCAAGTGGGTGGGCAGCACACCTCACTAACAGCAGGTCTTCCTGATTAGAGTCAAGCTGGCCGTACACTATGCGAATTTTGGCCAGTTCTTGATGAACTGGACGAAATTTGCACAATGGTTGGCGCTGTTAGCACCCTTTTGGGTGGCATCCCTCGATCAGCTGATCGAAGGAGCCAGTCAGAAAATCTTCAAACAAACAAAGAGGGCAGCCAATCAACTGCTCGCTCTGTTCCGCCAGGAGACAGCAAAGACAGGGAAGACAGTGGGGGTTTCCTTGATCAACGCTTGTAAGAATTGATGGAGGAATCTGAAATATTTTATTTGTTCAGCCTGTAGTTTGAACAAAGAAAATATTACAATGTATGGAAAGCTTTACATTAAACTAGACATACATGCCCCCTGCTAGAGCTAGGAACATGGACGAATGGAGACTGTGTGGTCATGTGAGTGACATAAATATTTAAAAAAAGGTTTATAACTTTTTTAAATAAATGCAATGATAGTAAAATGCTTTATGGGGTATTACAGTTGGCTTGTATAGTTTTATTTTCTTAAATATTTTAATCTCTCAATAGCAAGAGATTAAAATCACCTGTGTCAACCCAACCATGGTTCTGTCACTTCCAGTACAATGATGCCAATCTACTGTCCAAGAAGCCAGCAGAAAACATAGGAAGCAGCAAAGCTAAGGGCCCATTCACACCATGTCCGGATCATCTCCAGACCAGACCAGATTGTCGAAGGACCCAAAATGCATCCTAATGTATACCTATGCTATTTCTGTTCACAGAAATGTATCCCTATGCCTCTGTTCACACCAGCGCAGTCTGTTCCAGACCAGAAAAATACTGCTGGTCTGGAATGCATTGGAACGCATAAAAACGTATCAAAAACGCATACAAACACACTGGAAAGCACCTGCAAGACCATTTTAAGCAAAAAAATGTAAAAAAAACTTCCAAACACTGCAAAATCACGGTAAAAATTCAATACACTGCGTTCCAGATCTGGTCTGGAAAATGGTGTGAACCCAGCCTAAAACCAGGAGGACATGGTGTGACAGTGGTATTACCTGCCTTAACTAAGTAGTGCGACAGTAATATATAAACCAACGGAATTGTAAATGGAGATTAAAACAATGAGTGTCTTGTTGAATAATTAATATATATATATGTAGCACTTTCCAAGGCTGTAAATATATCACTAAATGTAAAGGATGTAAACGTATCACTACCTATCAATATATAGAATATTCACGATTTCTGTTAGACACACTATTACCTTTAGCAACTGTTTGATCAGTGTCTTGTCTTTGTGAAGAAATGGCTTGTAGGAAGTATACATTCCTAGAATAAACATAAGATGTAAAAAAGCATAAGGAACAACAATGCATTTCTCTGACTCGCTATGTAGACCATAATTCAGAGGTGATGGCAGATTGTGGATGGACATGTTGTTTTCATACACTATCCTTTTTCTTTCCTGAAAATGATTCCTGTATTTTGCAGTTGGTTGTTTTTATTAAAGGAAACATGCTAAAAGAAATATAGGGGTTGCCTGTTTATCGTGCTGATTCAGTGCTCACATTACCTCCTGGGCCAATGACCTGGAACACATATTCAGGATATATAATCAGGAGTTTCTGAATTAACTGAAAGCATACTTTAACTAGATCACTGAGTACTGAAGTCAGACAACTAGCATTTTCAGAATGAGGCAGCAAAGACAGGCAACATATCTCTCAAAATGCATGCTTCTAATAAATCTTAAAAATGCATTTTTGAGATTTCACTGCGGAGTTTAGTGTCACTTTAAGTCTGATGGCAACAGCAGGATCACTAATAGGCCACGTACCCTTTCCTATGGAGTTGCTCCCTTTCTAGCTTCTAGCTATTCCCTTGCTGTTTCTTCACTAGTGAACACATTCTGAATTGTTCTGGGCATTAAAGGGAGTAACTCCATTAGGAAAAGCGGTTCCTTTACCTGGATGATTCTGTTGCTGGCAATGTGTCATCCCCCTGACATACTGTAGCTTTCATCCAACACTGAGTTTTCAGTGAAGATGTACACAGAAACAGAGAACTGACTGTAGAAAAAAGACCTAGTGGTCCATCGAGTCTGCCCTTTTGTTTCCATGAGTACCAACAGTCTCACCAGTTTTAGTATCCAGTGTCTTCAGCTTTGTTAACTTCTTCAGTTTTACTTGCTTTGGCAGATCTCCTGCAGATACAAAAGTAGTACACGGTCTGCTGATCCACATCCAAACTGACCGATAGGTTTCATTTTGTAAAAGCAACAACTGTGGTCAAACTAACAAACAGAATCTAGGCTTACCAGATACTCGGGGTTCCCCTACTCGTAGAATGTGTGGCCAGTGCTGCAGAGTTTTTATGAAGAAAGGATTGGTGACTCCCAGGAGTAGACTAGGTCTAAAAAACAAAAAAAAGACATGAAAACAAGTAGTAAAACATGCCGGCACATTTTTTTTTCACTGGACAAAAAGTAGTACCAAAATGCTTTGCTGGTGTTAGTGTTCAGTATTCATGCAAACCGAAAAGATACAAAAAGGCATGCACAGGTAATAAAAGTATGTATTCAATAAAAATTAAAGCAGAACTCCAGGAATTCAAAAAGTTAACCCTTGCAGTGGGGCTACCCCTGCACTGCAGAGGTTAACTGCTTATTTTGTTTATGGAAAATAAACGAAGATATACTCGCCCATTTCTCAGTCCCGCCTGGCTGCTAGACTGGTCTCTGCAGCCTCATCTCCCCCCGGGCTCCGGCGGTCTAAGGATCATCACGTTTAATACAGTGTATTAGGCATGAAGATGCCAAGGGGAGAGAGGTGAGCGGTCACTGCCGCAGGCCGCAGGAGGCTTGTTTTTCTCTAGGGGTAATAATAAAGAAGAGCTTCTTTATTATTACCCCTAGAGAAAAACAAGCAGTTAACCCTTGCAGTGCAGGGGTAGCCCCACTGCAAGGGTTAACTTTTAAAAATCCTGGAGTTCTCCTTTAAATGTCTGCTTACAAACAATGGGTCAGATATCTGTTTATGCTGGGTAGCAGGGATAATTGACTATAAAAGTATAGCTGAACCAAATTGCAAACCTTTTGGTAGGTATAACAGTTCGGAAATGGAAACTGAGTATTTAGCTACTTGCCAATAATTCTGCTTAAAAACAAAATGTACACAAACACTACTTATCATATAAGATATAGGAATTTCTTAGAAACTATTCCAACCCCAAGTTCATATTTCTATTTGGGTTGAATCATCCACTACTTCCTTATATTTCTCCAACACTTAATTATCCCTAATCTGCCCTATGCCAATTTTTACTCACGGAGCTTGTGTCCTTGTTGTATATTCTTTGAATTCACTGTCATGGATAGTGAAATATGGACGGAAGTCTGAGCAGAACTTTAGAGGCGAAATACATCTGGAAACACAAAAACATAAAAGTGATTAAGTTTTGCATTTCAGAATTTTTAACTGTTAAACTTTATCGAAAGCCAAAAGTTTTTTTTTTTTTTTTAAATATTGTTACATAAGGCAAGGAGAGGTTAAAACCACTGCCAGTTCCTTTTTGCAAACCATGTCCCATACGGGAATTTCCCTTTACTTCCTGTCACATGGACACAACAGTAAGTGAAAAATAAATAAAAAAATCACTAAAGTGAGGGAAATTACTCTTAGACATTTAGCAGCACAATATGTGTCACCATTGAAAGATTTCTGTCCTGTTGACTCAACATTTTGGAATTTATCTCATTTTTAGACCCATTGACTAGAAAGAAACTCCTTAATGTGGAGACAAACAGCAATACAATCCTGAAAGGAGAGTTCATTTGGATTGGCTTTGCTTTACATACACTTTAAAAGAGAACTATGGGGTAAGTGTTTTTCCCCATAGTTCACTTTAGGGTCATGAGAGGACATATACTAACCTCCGCCCGCGACCCAAAGCTTAGTATATCGCAGGCTAATGCCTGCGATATACTGAGAGCGCCGCAGCCGGGATGAATCCCGACAATACTGTCACGATCCACCCATCTGAGTGAGTGACAGCTGGCTCTACTTATCTAGAGGCAGAGCCAGCTGTTCCCACCCCCTACCCAGTTCGTTTCTCCACTCAGCGCTGGAGGATAGGAGGGGAGGGGGGAATCCCTGCAGGGAGCGGTGACTAACAGTCACAGCTCACTGCAGGGAGACGATCGGGAAGTGAGCGGATCGGTGTATGTTTCTGCTCACTTCTCGATCGATGGAGTCGACCTGTGACAGCTTCTTTGTCACAGGTCGGCTCTAACTAGGAGGATGAGTGGAAATCACAGTTCTCCTTTAATATCATAGCTAGTTTGGCTCTTTTAAAGTGACACTAAACTCAGGAGTTAAATCTTAAAAATGATATAAATACTATTTACATCTAAGCTGGGCACACAATATATCTTAGTTATTAAGAGAAATGCATGTATCTTATTTGTGTATCACTCGGCTGTAGATCCTCAAATCATCTCTGAATTGGTGCCGACACTGTCCTTCCTTCTGGGGGGTGGCTACTCTTGTTCCCCATGGTCCCTGTGTGTGTGTTGTAAAGTAACCACCACTTCAAGCTCCAAATTGGGGATAGGCAATCTTGGCATACCAGCTATGGCGTACCTACAAATCCCATGCGGCATTGCAGAGGCATAATGGAATTGGTAGTTTTACCACAGCTGGAGTACTGAGGTTGTCTACCCCTGCTCTATACTCTAGCATGTGTGGTTTTCAAATGCTAGCATAAAAAAGAGATATTGGATCAAGCATCTGGAAGTATAAATAGTAAGTATAAATACTAAATATGAATAGTGGATCAAACATCAGTAAGTAATAAACATCAGTGAGCTTAGCAAATAATTTTTTACACTTAATTGTTTATGGTCTGTGGAAGTCGGGCTTGGCAGTAGTGTGTATGTGGCCTATATATTGTGTTGGTAAAAGCTGTTCCTCTTTCTCATGTTAGAAGGTGTGTCAGAATCTCAACATATGAGAGGCTGTCACTAAATCTACTATATAGAAATCCACAAAAGTAAAAGTATCACAAGCCAACTACTATACAACCAAACCCATGTTTTTATTAGTGCTGTTTAGCCATTTAAGCAGCAGGTTAGGCTTTCTAGTATCCATGCTATCAAACCCCCACCACTCCCGTTTCACAAAAGTCAATTTTTCAGTTGACTTTTGACAAAGAAGTTGATCCAAAAATATTTGGCCACAGAGCAACTGCAGCTAATCAGCACACCCACCGCTGTCAAAATACAATAGCCAAGTAGGAGGGGGATTGGCCAATACAAGCAGTTTAAAATTGAGTGTTTCTTCTTGTTCAACCCACAGAACCGAACAAGAAAAGACAATCAATGTATGGCCAGCCGTACAACAAAACAGTTCCAAAGGAAAAACAAGCTGTTACCCAGTTAAAGCTAGTACAATCTCAGAGGAAATGGCGGGAGAAGGTGCCATAACAACCAAAGGTTCTCCAAGTAAAACCAACTCCCATAGCAACTGGAGGTTCATCAGCACAGACTGGAGGGATCTAGAGATATAGAAAATAAACAGCTGGTTTTAGTGTAGGAATAGACATACATACACTTTACACATGCACAGTCCCTGCTGCAGTACCCAGCAGTGTGATCGAAAAGCATTATATGTTGCCTGTCACATCTCCTCCAGCTCACAGTAGCTACAGGAAAGGAGAACTGTGTCACAGGCAATCACATTATATCGCTAAAAAATACTAGAAAAAATTAAGTTTAAAGGGCCTGTTCACACCCACCCATTATTATACAGCAAAACGTTTTGCTGGTTCACATCTATGTGCTGCAGTTTAGTTGCCGATTCACACTCAAGCATGTGCATTAGCATGCTGCATGCACACGGAACAGTGTGAATCTAGCCAAAAAGTTTTCACAAATAATAAAACTGATAATATATCAGGCAATATTAGATAGGGTAGGATTTGCATTAAAGCAGATTAGATTGTTAATTACAATTTGATAGGATAGTTTTTCATTATCTGTGAATTATATGGATAAATTACAGGATTGTTTATCAACTGTACAGCATTGACAAAAGGTATCAAAAACTATGCATATTTGGGGATCTTGTATTGAAGATAAATAGCAGAAATGTGTTGGTTTTTTTTAAATATTGGGAATAGTATTAATTCTAGAAAATACATTTAAAGCTGCATTTGTTTGCACTTGTGCCCATTTCTCTACTCAGAGTATTTTTTTTTTTTTAATTATCAAATTTAACAAGCTGCATATGTGCTGAAGTAAAAGGTGAAAATCATTTGGTCTGCAAAGCGGTTAAACAATTATTGTTTAATAAACTGGTGCATACCAAAAAATCAAAATGTGGTCTGGGCACAAAAGTTTTGATGACCCATGGACAAAAGGTTAAATAAAGGGCAGGCCTAGCACCCCGTATCCTACACACCTAGGGGCCTTTTAATTTTTAATGTAGAGGAGATAACGCTATCTATTCATCACAGGGCTCAAAAGTAAATACTCAGCACAGCACCTGCATTTTACATTTCATTTATAATATGCAGAGTGTTGTGGAGCCGATGGTGTCCTACAGAGTGCTCTCTGCATAACACTGCAGTAAACACTAACAAGGTTATTCACAAAGGTGTGAAGAGTTTGGAGAAGGCAGGAGAAGTGAACAATCTAGGACAAAATAGCTGATTTGGAAAAATTCTCCAATTCAGCTCACTTTCCAGTTCAGCTATGTTGTCCTAGATTGTTCACTTCTCCTGCCTTCTCCAAACTCTTCACCCTTTTGTGAAAAAACCCTGTAAATGCTAGGAGTGGAGCTCTGTCACAAATTCAGTCAAGCAGCCACTGTCTTCCTTCCTCCCTGCACTTTTTTCCATTTATTAAAATGAATGGGGCTATGCTTGCTTTTACCTTTACTCCTGTTCTATGTATAGGACCCACACATTTAACCTAACATGGCAGGAGTTAGTTTTCAATTGTAGCGCACCTGAAAAGATCCAACTCATGGATACTGGAGATGTGACACGGAGGGTCCAGGCGGTCCTGTGAACAATGCAAGATACTAATCAGCAGAAACACAGGCACCTATATACGTGTTTAAACATGAAATAACTTGGGATATTTGTATTACATGTATGTTTTGATCAAATGAACAGGGTTTGTTAGTATGGAGAAGACAGGAGAAAATCAACATGGCCTGCTCACTGCCACTTCCATTACCATGATCACAGGTACTTAGATCCTTGGCTGTACTGCTGAGCAAACACTGCAGAAGATTTCCAGGACCTGATACACAAGGGCAAGCATCCTGTTTACCTCCACATCACAGCAGTAGCCTGCCATGGTGTTTTCATCAACTCTGCAGAAATTCTCTTTAGGATCTCCAATCAGTATCTGAACCCATTCAAGTCTAAATGGACTTATCACACAGGAGCAGCCAGCACTGAAGAGTTTCTGCAGAAAGGAGGTGAACACTGCTGTGAAATGCAGGTTATAAAAAATTGTGGAGGTGTGCAGATCAGAAAGGTAAACTTGTCCTTTAAAAAAAAAAAAATGACCCTGTATAATTATAGCTTTTCCATAACACCCGTGCAGCAGATTCTTATTTCTTAAAGTGCCACCCCCAAGCATGCTGGTATTGTTTTAGGAAAATAATCAATATCTACTTTAAAGTTATATTTACGGGTTTGTCCTAATTTTTCTTGTGTAGTAATGAAATTACTATTTGATTTGAGGAATCATTTCTGAATAATGCAGAAATGTAAATACAAAGTGAAGATGCTCTAAACTATTTTTTTACTAGCACTTAGCTGTAAACTGCCTATACAGCTTCTCCACGGGTCACCATGGTGATTAGTAGTGCTAGTGCTTAGTGGTGTATGGCCATTTTTTATTTTAAAGTCTTTTATTTGTTTTCATAATTATCAACATAGACAAAACAAACAATCATATTATTCCCTAATATCATTAACAGTTTTTCTTTCTCCGTACTCCCTCTCAACCGATACCAAAGTGACATAAAATTATGAACACTTATCATATTAATTAAGGCATTATTTTTAAGTTATATAAAAATTAATATCAAATAGCAAATATTATGCCCAATTCATGTATAATACGTAACATACAATTTCCAAATATACATCACGTCTATTACCATAATATAAATCTAAACAACCCCCAAAACAGGGGGATGAGGAAAGGGAAGAAGGAATAGGGGAAAGGTAGAAAAATAATAGACTCCAAAAAAATGCAATCCCATCCCTCATCACTAACTCCGTCATACTTTATATATCATCTCTCACACCATTATAAATAATCCGAGGAGACCATATTGACTCAAATTTCCGTTCATTATCCTGGAGCATGCTATTCATCTTCTCATCATAATCCATGACATTTTTGACTTAAATTGTTTAAAAGAGATATTTGGTGACCTCCAAGCTTTAGCTTTAGTAATTTTAGCCGCTAAGAAAAGGAAAAAAAATCAATCTATCCTGAGCCTTAGAAAGCCCTGGAATTGGACTATTCAACAAAACATATTGGGCTTCTCTTGGAACACAAACACCCATAATTCTATATATAAGAGCATAAAGCCTGTTCCAGAAAGATCTAATTTTAGGGCATTGCCACCATGTAGAGTACATAGTACCCGGGTGTATACGTCCTCTAAAGCAAGCAGAGGACACTTCCGGGTAGATCTTAGCCAGCTTAGAAGGGCCCAAGGACCACCTAGACATTACTTTATAATTCGCTTCTATCAAGGATACATTAAGCAGTCCCAAGAATCCCCGCGTGCAACAACTTTGCCAAACCTCCCTAGGAATATCAAATGCCAGATCTCAGTCCCATGCTATCATATAGGGCAATTTCTCCTCCAACTCCACTAGTAGGGAGTAAATGAAATACCCCCATTCTGATCCTAATCTCCTCGGCACCATCTCTCATATGCCGTAGCAAACTGTCTTTAAGGCTCCGGCAACGTCAAATAAGCGTCAAATAAGCCAAAAAATGACTTAACTGGCGAAATAATGGAGCATAGTTTCTGCTATACAAATTGGGCAAAGGACGCCGTAAGCTTAATTCCTAAATATTGGACAGCGTCATCAGCCCAATTGAATGCAAAATGTTCCCTTAACGTAGGCCATATATCTCGAGGGAGATTCACATTGAGGGCTAGAGATTTTGTTGTATTCACCCGCAATCCCGATATTTTAGAAAAATGGTTCAATAATTTCAATACATTTGGCAGTGTTATTAGAGGAGGGGTAATAAATAATAACAAATAAATCATCAGCAAATAAAGCACAGTTATGTTCATAAGAAATACAAAGAACCCCTCCAATATCTGTATTTTCACGTATGTCGATAATGTTCAATCACCAGCGCGAAAAGCAATGGAGTGTGTGGACATCCCTGCCTAGTGCCCTGAAATATCGGAATGGTCTCTGATAAGTATCCCTGCATTTTTATTTGTGCCGATGGATGGTCATATAAAGACTCTCAATATGCCCATAAAATATGGGCCAAATCCCCATCTTTCCAAAAGAGGGAATAAATAGTGCCATGAGACCGAGTCGAAAGCCTTCTGGAGGTCCACAGACAGAAACATGCCATACTGAGAAGGGCTCCCGTCCCAACCTGAATGCAACAGCGTCATAATATCTATTGCCCTTCTTATCTGGTCTGGGCCCTGGCGACCTACTATGAAACCGACCTGGTCTTTATGTATGTATTTAGGTAAGAAAGCTTTCAATCTATTAGCCAAAACTTTAGTCAAGATTTTTAAGTCATTATTAATTAAAGATATTGGCCTATAATTGGAAACCTCCCCGGGATCTTTATTAGGTTTAGGAATGACTGATAGAAATACCCTATTAAGATCAGAGTCTAAGCATCCTCCCCTCCTAAGGTTGTTAAAAAACATATCCATTCGAGGGATCAAAACCTCCGAAAATGTTTTATAGTAAACTATGGGCAATCCGTCTGGACCAGGGGCCGACGCAAGCTTTGTCTGTTTTATTGCCATTTTAATTTCCAAGGCTGTTATCGGTTCCTTCATGATCAACTTATGTTCAGGAGAGAGCCCTGGCAACGTCATATCATCTAAAAATGCTCCTAACATGTTTCCGGACACTGGGGCGTGGTCCCGATAAATGTCAACGAAAAACGAATGGAATTCAGTAAGTACCATTCGTGGATTAAGAGAATGGTACTTACCTTCTCTTAATCCTTCTACATACCTTCTCTGTAGAGCAGCGTATCTTGGGCATTGAATAATTCCTAGGCTTGGGAGCAAGTTTATTAGCCAAAAGTGTTCCTATTTTATCACCCTACGTATAGAATTTATTATTATCTGTCCACCTAATGCTTCTCTCAGCCTTTATAGTTAACATCAAGTTTAATTCTAGCCGGATTTTATCAATAGAGTTTAAAAGTTGTAATGATGAAGTTAACTTGTGGGCTTTAGACAATTTCTGAAGCTCATGGTCTAAATCGTTTATTTGTCAGTTTTTTAATTCTAGTGGCCAGTTCTATAAGGTGTCCCCTAATTGTAGCTTTGTGGGCAGCCCATACCATAGTAACCGACGTCTCAGGTGTCTCCTTAATATCAAAGTAATCTTCTAAATGTGACTTTATTTCCATTTGTGCATCTAAGCTATTGAACAGAGATTCATTCAATCTCCAACATCGTGTTTTCGTTATATCCGTAAGTGCAATACATCACCAATATCGAGTGATCTGACCAAACCGCCTCCTTAATTTTAACAAAAGAAACCAATTGTACATAAAAAGCTGAAACCAAAAAGTGATCAATCCTTGCATAACTTATACAACATATACAACTCTTATTAAGGAAAAAAAAAACAGAAGAGAAAAAGAAAAGTCCCTCTAGCTCCTTCCACCTGAAGGAGATGACGATCTTCCCTGCGGTTTATGCCACAGGGGAGATATTGGGCAGTGTCCTATGATCAGCCCAGCCACTATTATCCAAATGCAATGCTTCCGAATCCTCAGGGAGCAGTCCCAACTGTCTCAATAGTGTTTCACCTTCAGGATATGTTGTAATGGAAGAAGGCTTATTCCTGTGTCAACAAAATGTCAACCTAAAAGGGAACACCCATCTGTATTTTATTTCCTTGAATATTAAGGCCTGTAGCAAAGGTTTCAAAGTACGCCTTATTTGTATTGTAGCTGGAGAAATATCAGCAAAGATTTAGATTGAATGTCCTGAGATAAAAAGATCTGAACGTTTCCTAGCACTTTGCATAATCTGTCCCTTTATACTATAAAAGTGCGGTTTAACGATAACATTTCTGGCGTGCCCATCAGGTCTCTTAGCCGTGAAAGCAGGATGAATTCTATCCAACTCCAACTTATGATCTTCCACTTCAGGTAATAATTCTTTCATAAGGAGCTTCACATTTGAATCCAAATCAGTAACCGTTTCAGGGAGCCCTCTAATACGAAAATTGTAACAACGTGATCTATTCTCCAAATCATCAACTTTAGAAAAAACTTCATCCAATTGATTCTGGAGATGCCATATAGCTGTCATATTTTGATTAGTATACAGTATGGTTTTATCTAATTTTGCTTCCAAAAAGTCTATGTGCATACCCAAATCTCTGATATCAGATCTAATCTCAGTAGTGATTTGTTTGGCCATCTAATTCAGCCCCTGTTCCAGCATTTCAGAGAACTGAGTTAAAATATTATCACCTTCCATCCCTCTCCCCAAATCCACCTCTGCATCAGCATTAAGAGGGATAGAGGGGAGAAAGGCCTGCTGTGACAAAAGCATATCTTTCAAAGTTCTCTCAATTAATGAAGACGTTGAGGCAGGAGTGCGCTCCCTTCTAGACTGGGTACTCACCACTGCCTTCTTCGTGGAAGCCGACTCATTTCCTCTCCTCTGTGAGATATCATTGCGCCCACGAGGGCTCGGCACCGCCGCCATCTTAATTTTGTTGCTTGCCGTTTTCGAGCACTGCGTGTCCTTCTTCTTAGACGTTTCCGCGGCCATCGTGAACTGCCGATCCGATAAGGGGAATCCCCACAGCTCTCCCCGATATACGCTGCCGGTGCCATTTGCTGCGGGAGCGAGGATTCAGATCCGTCTAGGAGCGGAGCAGACATCTGGCCCGCTGAAGTCCGCGCATGCGCCCTCCTCAATATATGTATTATAATATCTTTGTTGTACACAATTTATGGATCACAGGTGTTATAGTATCTCAAGGGCAAACACTATACTAGCAGCTTACAAGGAACAAGAATCACATACCTTGGGATGATCTGTAATAGCATTTGTCTCCATTAGCTCATCATGGTTTGGGATTTTAACCTTAACATCACGAAAAGCAATACATATAAAAGATAATGGATTAACATTTTACAATATAAATTGCTCAATATTGTCTTATGCTAACCTTTATATATTTCTCATGCATACATACATACATATACCCATGATAAGGTTTTGCCTAAAGGTCTGGCTTAAGTTTGATCAACTAATTCAATATAACTGTACCATAACTGTAAAGATTTCATTTATATGGCTCCTGACATACCCAAAGTGGCAACCTAACCAGAGTGTATGAAAGCAACAGTGAGCTTGCTGGCAATTTCTCAGAATGTGCTGGGAAGAAAAATTAAACTCACTCCCCCTTCTCCAAGAGCATTCTAAATATGGGAAGACAGTTGAGCAAGTAGAAAAACATCTCTGCATCCTTCTTAAAGCATTTTTAATCCCAAGAATGGAAATGTAATATATTAGTGCTCACAAGTCCTTAGAAGAGGTTACTGCATTATTTTTATTTTTCAGGCTCTTTCCTTTATTTTTACTTGGTTATCCTACCAGTAATACACATCCTGTGCTAGGGTGACAATGCTCACTCACCATACTAAATCTTAAAGCATTTTTAATCCCAAGAATGGAAATGTAATATATTAGTGCTCACAAGTCCTTAGAAGAGGTTACTGCATTATTTTTATTTTTCAGGCTCTTTCCTTTATTTTTACTTGGTTATCCTACCAGTAATACACATCCTGTGCTAGGGTGACAATGCTCACTCACCATACTAAATATATATATA
>NW_017306744.1:619977-644655 GCF_000935625.1 Nanorana parkeri
AAAAACATCTCTGCATCCTTCTTAAAGCATTTTTAATCCCAAGAATGGAAATGTAATATATTAGTGCTCACAAGTCCTTAGAAGAGGTTACTGCATTATTTTTATTTTTCAGGCTCTTTCCTTTATTTTTACTTGGTTATCCTACCAGTAATACACATCCTGTGCTAGGGTGACAATGCTCACTCACCATACTAATTATATATATATATATATATATATATAGGACCAGTGTTGTCACACTAGGACAGGACTGCAGAACAACTCCTCCCTTCTTCTCTATAATATGGAAAGGTGTTCTGTAGTCTCAGAACAATGCATAGGTAGAGAGCACAGGAAGTTTCATGCTCACATGATTTCTGTCAGTATCAACAGGTATTGTTTGCACTTATCAAACAGATATAACAAAAGGCTTTCAATGGTATATTTGGAAGATTAAACGGGAACAAATAAGGGCAATTTATTTTTAGGGGTTACATACATTTCAAAAGACACTAGTTGAGACTTAACTGTGATTTGCCCTTGTAGGGGGAACAATAAGAGTACATGTGGGCCTACAGATGGATATCACTACTACTATTTTTGCTGCAACTGACATAATACCTGCAGAACAAGGCCCATGATTGGTAGAGACAGTGAAAGTCCCGCCTCTGGAAATGGCCAGCGGTCAATCTGGTTACATACTGAAAAAAAAATGATAAATGCTGCATTTAACATCCACATATGTATTGTATATGTATCCTCATGTTTTTGCTTATAGAAGAACTTTGATTAACCTTTGTAGTGGGGCTACCCCCACAATGATAGGGTTAGCTGCTTATTTTTGTCTAGGTGCTAAAAAAAAAAAAAGTTCTACTCACATGAACCATGGAGCCAGCTTGTCCTTAGACCGGTCCTTCCAGAATCTCTTCCCCTCTGCTGCAGTGGTCTAAGGTCCCCTAAAGCATTATGTTCTATACAAGGTGTATAGATATGAGGATGCAGAGCAAAAGTCCAATGTTTCGCTAGAACACAGGCTTCACAGGCAATCAGGAAGCCAGGTGATGGGTCCTGATCCGCCGCCCGACTTCCTGATTATTGGGGAACATGGCACCGGTATCAGCACTCGGTATCGGCGAGAACCGGAAAAAGATATTGGTACCCGTACTCGATACAGAAAAAACGGTGCCAGTGCATCCCAAGTTGTTTTGATGATAAAGTAGGAAGCCCATCAATTAAACCCCAACCTTGCTTGCTCCTCCACAGCCTTAACCCCTTCAAAGATAAGTGTTTTTGGTATGAATTTAATAATAAATAGTATGGACTAGGCTACACTACTACTTTACATACAGCATAAGACATATTTACACTACAATATATTATAAATCATTCCATATTTTGCAACTGTTGCCATAAAAGGAGGTTAGGCCTTGTTTTTCACTGCCGAGATAATCAGCACTGGCAGGCACACTTGCTGAGTGTTGTGGGTTGGGGTTAGGATTAGGTTCAAGACATAGAGGGGTTTAGATTAGGGTTTAGGGGGTTCCACTTTAGGCCCATGTCAAACTGGCAGTGCTGCCACTGGCATCACTGAAGAGCAGCTGTCACTTTACCTAATAGATGTCACTTCCTTGCCAAAATACTGCAAATTTTGTATCACTAGCAACGAAGCAACAACAGAGCAACATCTTGCTGGTTAAGCCAGCGGTGACCGGCAGCATAAGAGAAAGTCAGTTGAGTTGTCTCCAGTGACAGAATAGCCTTGGAGCCATGTGTTTTGAGGTTAATTTGGGGCATTAGGTTAACAGTAAAAGTCTGGTTAAGCATCAGGTTTAGGGTTCGTTCCATGCGGTGCGTTCAAAATGCTGCAAGCACTATTTTGAACGCACCGCACGGAACGCACTGCAGGCACAGTGTGCCTTGCGATTCCTGTACGGGTGATCGCATTACGGCCGCAGGGCGTGGCTATGGTGCCATTCACTTCAATGGCCCGCCACGAACCCCTCCTGCCCAGCAAAAAAGGGAGCCGGCCGCTATGCGGGCAGTGCGTTCCGGTCCGATTTCTGAACAGAACGCACTGCCTATGGTGTGAAGAACCCTTAAAACAGTGTACAATTCCAGGATTAGGTTAACAGTCAATCTTGACAGTAGACAGGGGGTGTAACGGCCATTTAGGCAAACCGTTTGTTTCACTTGTTTTGAGAACAAAAACTTTGGCCTGACAACTACCACCAATGCCCCCTAAGCACAAAAAAAGCAACATACTATGAAAAAAATAATCATTCAGATTCTTACCAGCTTCAAGACAAGGCTCCAGTTTGTTAAAGTATTCAGGTGCAATCAGTTGCAGAAGTGTGTGGAACAGATTGGTATATGGCAAACTTGAAAGAAGAACTAGAGACTGAAAAGGGAAAAAGTCACATATACAGGTGAAACTCGAATAATTAGAATATCGTGCAAAAGTAATTGCAGTAAGTGCTGCAAAAGGGGTCCAAACCAAGTACTGAGTACATATGCATGCTTGTACTTTTCAGAGGTACGATATTGTTCTATGTACAATCCTTGTTTTATTGATTGCATGTAATAATCTACTTTTTTGAGGTTGTGGATTTGGGGTTCTTGGGGTTTTCATGAGCTGTAAGCCATAATCATCACAATTATGACAAATCACGGCTTGAATTATCTTGCTTTGCATGTAATGAGTCTATCTCATATATTAGTTTCACCTTTTAAGTTGCATTAGTGAAATAAATGAACTTTGCACGATATTCTAATTATTCGAGTTTCACCCGTATGTATAAAAATTAATTCAAGTACCAATATAATGCTAGGAGCATGGGGTAAAGAACCTTATAGCATCTACAGGTCAGTGTTTACTAGCTTTCCTGTGGTGTGTAATACACTGCTAAAAAGTGTAATGCACAACAAAAGATAGTAGTGGGATCTAGCCTAGCATGAGTGTGCCTAGCATGACAAGATATGAATGGCTTAATTGCTTATGATACATTTTCCAAAAATAATGCAAAAATGTAAAAGTGATTAAGACAAAAACTTTCTACTTTTATTTCATCAGGAGGTTAAAGAAATGCCAACTGCAATTAAAATGTATCTACATTTTTGCAAAGCTAATAGACCACCTCCAAGTATATCTTCATGCATAACAATGTACAGTAAATGCCATTAAATGATCCAAATGTGGCATGCAACGACTGCAGATAATCAGCCATCAGATGATCTAATGCCGTTACAATCACCCACTATATCAGTGTATCACCACTTACAGTGTAGGCATACTGATGGATAAAGTAGATATGTCACCTGTCGGTATTCCTGGCTTCCTTTTCCAGTAATAACTGATGTGTGGAAAAAGTTTAAGCTGAATATTTACTAAGGGATGACATACACTGGTAGGTTATCATACGAATGTTCATCTGAAAAATCATGTCCGAAAAATCTCAGCAGAACATTTCATAACACCTTCAAAACCTTGACAACTTCCGACAAAAGTTTGATTAGTTTTAACATTTGGTTTAGGAATGAATGGAGAATAAAATCACATTCACTATTAGAATTTTGTTGGTTCAACAAAAATCTTCCATTCTGCTCCATTGATTAGTTCGTTACTCTGGTCAGAATCGATCATCAATTTGACCCCATTAATTATTAGAAAAATCGAGTGAACATTCCAAAAAAATTTTTTTTTTAACCAAAATTCTACTGGTGTATGGCCAGCTTAAGAGCATCTTAAATAGTTTCACATTAAATCATTACATTATACTGTTTTAAGCAATGTTTGCTACTTACCCCTAAAAAAATAAAAACCTGTATATTCAATATAAAAAATTATATAACATTTAACCAGTTGACATCCGCGGTGTTAAACCCCCTTCCCATCCAGGCCATTTTTCAGTAACTTTAACTAAACATCACATCAGCATTCAGCTCTGCATGTGGATATGAAATCATCTTACATTCAGTAGTTAACCAAACAATTTATTTCACTTACAATTATTGTTTTTCCCACTCTCTGGTCCTCTTGAGCATTAGTGATGTAATGTGCCCAAGCATTGCAACCTGGGAAGATTACATCAGCAGAGCATTGCTGGGAAATCTCATCTGTAATCTCAGGAGATCTCAGGGAAAGGCATTTTCCTCCCCTGAGATGATGTGCAAGGTCACATGCCCTAGTCACATGTGCCAGAGTTCCAGGAAGTAAAGGGAGATATGTTAATCTGCCCTTAGTAAAAATGGCCACAATGAGAAGAATGGGGAGGAAAAGAAAAAAAGGGTACACAAAGAATAAAAAGGACGTAAATTATCTTGAAGCGTCCGTTTGTAGATTGTTATTATTAAACATTTCTAAAGGCATATTTGTTGCAATTTCAAAGATATGGGTAAAGATCCTCTTTAGGTACTCAAAAGCCTTTATGTAAATTCATCTTATTAAAATTACTTTTCCATTTTAGTCCACACCTACTGTAATTTCCTAAACATACCAGAAATTGCTTCTTTGAAACATGAAAAACAGGAGACGTGCCGTACACCGTTTGTGTACCGGACTTCCCCAGAAACCCAATTGCCTGCTTGTTTTATTGGCTCACTCTTTTTCTCGGAGTGCTGCACAGTAGTGGAAGTGCAAGTTTTGCCGAGATACTTTCTGAGACTACCAGCTAAAGGAATGCATATGGTACAACTTTTCATATGAGATGTCTCAAGCACTGTTGCTGAAGGTAGACCCTCCTGCTGACCCTGACAATTTGGCAAAAGACAGGGTAAGACAATCATCAGTATCTTTAGAGCAGAACATGTTATAAATCTGCAAGAAGCCTTGCTAAAATCCTTGCAGTGTTTATAGTTCACCAAGAGGGGACTGCTTTTCTCAACAAAACCAGAGTTTCACTTTAATGTCTCTTATATACATTTACCTTTTGGAAGTAACCTCTTTTCACAGAGCTGTCTCTCACTTGCCTGAAATACACATATCCATAGTAGTGGGCTGGATCTCTCTGAAAGAATATAATAAGAACATGTTACTACAAGGGTAGGATAAGGGCCATCCCTACAATGAGGCAGCCTGAGGTGGTTGCAGCCAGGTGTTGTGGGGGCTGCATTTTTATGCAGTTTATATCAATCAAGGAGACCCTTGCACTACATAATTGTTAGTGAATAGAATGGGATAGTACAATTATGTTGTATTGTGTGTGACCAGTTTAAGGCCATTATTTGAATTTTGATAGAAATGTCAGGCATATGTTACCCATATGCATGATAATGTAACTACAGCCTCATAATACTAGGCTTATTCCAAAAGTTGGTCACTTAATTATCCCATGTACAAGTATACATTCATTTTGAGTACCCCTTATCTATGTTTAAAGGCCAACTCCAGCCAGATTTTATTTAAAAAGAAAACCCCCAGTGGTCATTAAAAAAAAAAAAAAAAAAAAAAAAAAAAAAATCAGCCCAGGTTGCAATATTCGTCATCAATCCGGAGCAGTCTCCCATAGTACTTCTTTTTGTCCACAAGACATCCCTGGTTTTCCAGGTTGAATGATGCCCAGTATCACTCAGCACAGTAGACTGAGGAGATACGGTCAGTACAGGGCACTATGTGCCTTCCCCCTCACCATGAAACCCTTTATTTCCAGTGTAATGATGCAGAGTGGGCTACTGACATTGCTCTGCATCTTTTAAGATTGCCACCACTGGAAAAGATAAAAAGATGAAGAGGATACTTTGGAAGAAGGTGGGGGGAGAAGGGCACTGGACAGCCGAGCTTGGAGTTGGTCTTTAAATATGATATATTTTACACATTTTATACGTGCTGTACACACACACACACACACAGTATATAAGATTTTATAACATTTTTCATTTAATCCTTTTCTTTTTATACAATTATACTTACTCACAATTACACCCTCCTTGTGTTAAGTAAGAATGTTTTAATGTTATTTATAACATCATTGCTCTCTAATACCAGTACCTTTCACATAAAGATCTACCAATATACAAAAAGGTATGTATGAAAGTAGACACATTTTATTTCACATAAAGTACATTGTTAAAACCAGAGTCCTGCACTCAATATACAATACCTATACATAATATACAAACTGAAAATAAATCCCCAGGCATATAAAAAGGCCACACATTCGTTTTTTCTCTTTTTTTTTGCATAGAATTCAAATATTCATCATTTGTTTTTATTGGACGGTTGAGCCTAATATGAATTGCCCCGCTGGCTAGCTCTATAACCTTGGATCCCAAGTAACTTGGGATAACCGGTGCTTTACATGGCTTGCTTATATCACAGATACAAATGTCATCTTATTATGTGTCCAGATTGAGACTACTTAGGGTTGTGAATATCGAAGTGGATTAAGATCCCATCTATGTGCCTGAATGGATATTTGAGTTTTATTCTAAGAAGAAAAAAAAATTGTGTCTTTCATATGCCTTGAGATTTATTTGATTAGACCAAAGTTTCTCAAACTTTTCTCAGTCACGGCCCCCTTTAAAAGTATTCAAAGTCTCGAGGCACCCCAGTTTAAATCCAAAAACTGTAAATGTAAACCACGATGTGCTGTCCCTTCAATATCCATACCAGACCCTTATCCAAGATATGGATTTTAAGGGGAAACGCTATGCAAAAAAAGGTGGTTCCCCCTTCACATCAGTCCCCCCTTCATATTAGGATCCTCCTTCACATCAGAGCCCCACTTTTCTTAAGGCGTCTCCCTATCACACTAGGAGCTCATTGTTATATTAGAAGCTCCCACTTTCACAACAGGAGCCCCCTCTCCATATCAGAGGCATGACACTATGTGAATATTTCAAGACATCGCTGAGGAGGCCAGCAGGCCCCCTGGTTGAGAAAGGGTGGATTAGACATCTGCATTGATTAGATGTTCTTGTGAGAGGTGCAGGTAAAAGAGAACAAAAATGTTATAAATACTAGTATTGCCATGCACGCCATGTGAACAGTATTATACGTTTATGAAAAAGGCTTTACTTGGCTGCAGGCAAAGGCCTCAAATGAACATTTCATGTTTTACTGTTATTGAACACCGTGTTTGAACTCACCTGTAATGTAACAGGAGCTTCTCTATTGTATTTTTCATTCTCTTGAAATAAGCTTCTCTGCCCTGCAGAGCGACGCATTCGAAAGGTGAACTGTGTGTCACCCAGGCACCCTGCATAGATAGAATATTAGATACTTCAAATTTAAACAACAGGATTCCGATACAGTTACAATGCATTCATAGAGTAGGTGAGATCCCTCCACAAAAACAGTCCACACTAGTAAAAAGTCCCCATGCACGTCAAGTTTCATTAAAATCTTGTTTGCTAATTAACACATTTGGTCTCTTCTCTAATTCAGGTCTGGACTTGGCCTTGATTTAAGAAAAGATTATTCACTCAATACTGCAGCAGGGGACTCGTAGATCGAGCACAAATGCAGTGACACCGCTGCACTTGTAGTCCATCGATTACTTCCTCCAGCCCAATAGCAGAAGGTCCATACCTCAGTACGGACTCGGCGCTAGCGGAATAGTCTAGAGTAGGCTGTAGATTGCATCCGCAAACCACTGATCAGGGTTGCAAAGCTTTGCAGGCTCCAATGCAAAAATGTAACCAATGCACCTTTTTTATTTTCTTAATGTTGGTACATTTATTATTTTTTTGCAAAAGGCGTATAATATAATATATAATAGAATATGCCTTTAAAACACATTTATAACATTACTTACTATAGGCAAATCATTATCACATCTATATGTGTATTGAAAAATGCATTGAAAAGACTATAGTTTCACTTTAAAAGTATCAAAGAGACACTAAACTCAGAAGTTAAATCTTAAAAATACATTCAAGTACCCTAACTATTAACAAATATGTATCTTATTTGTGTATCACTCGGCTGTAGATCCTCAAATCATCAAATCAACATTGTTAATAGTTAAAGGGACTTCAAATACTGCTAGCAGAACAGCCTGAGATCAGTTATATTACTTTCATAATGTCATGCACATAGGAACCTTAGACTCGGAGTAGGAGAATGTACACTGTACAACAATGAGGTTGTCACTTTCTCTCTGAGGACGGGACCGCATGGTCTCGAAACGTCACTAAGGAGATGTGTGTTATCTCAGTCAATAAACAGCATTGGATTTGGGTTTTTGTCCGGTCAGGAGTGCAATGGGACAGGAGGATTAAGTTTTATATTGCACACAGACATGTCAAACTAAAATGTCTTCAGGCACTCTAGAAGGATGTATTTACATTGACAGGAAGAAAAGAATCAGAAGAACACAGCCAAGTAGTACAGGAATCTGCAATACTGCAGTAGTTTATAGAGATGTCACCATCCAGGCTGTAAACTGTGACAGGGGAATTAAGAGTGGCTGAACAGACTTTCCAGTATTTTGGTAAGTGAAACAACTTGCATACATGTAATTGAACTGTTTATATACTATAGCGGTTTGGCACAATAGCTATGCAAATGTCTATCACAGGGGTGGACAAATCAATATAGAATTCAGGAGCCAGTCTGTCCAATCCAGATCCAGCAGTATTTCTTTTAGGAGCCAGCTCCATTGACAACAACTAAAAAAAAAACATCAAAAGTTGCTGTCATTTCAAAAAAAGAGCATTACCTACCTGGCTCCTGAGATTTTTCCAGCCCTGGTCTATCTTTATAGGAAAAAATACACTAAAGTTTATGCATGCTTGCTTTTGTATGTATGTGTACATGGGGCTGGAGGGATATATATATTTCACTTTAATGTGAACAAGCCCCCCTATGTTGATAGCACAGAACAAGTGACAGGTCCTCTTTATGGAGACATCCTAGAGGTCCCCCGTAATGAAAATGTTTAAACCAAAAACTCAGGCCAAAGCTAATAATAAAATATTTTTTTCTGCAGCCCCTGTTATAAATGAAAGGGAATCCTCTATACTGAGTGTTTCTGTTCATTCCTAAACTGTGGAGATCTGACTTTTACATTCATACCGCATAATGACCACTAGATGGCGTCCAGCAGCATAGGAAATTCCTGTGCTCCTCAGCTGCATCTACGGTAGTGCCCATAATGTGCTGCACATATAAAAGGTAATGGCACTGCAAACGCTTTATAAATACACCTATATATACCACAAAACACAGATTATGTGGTAGTACCCACACAAAAAAAAAAAAAAAACTTGCTTTGTGTTCTATATTCCTCATATTGTAGGGCAGGGGTGGACAAGCTCCAACTTTCCAGCTGTGATTAAACTACAAATCCCATGATGTATCTGTCTCTAGAAGCCGTGCCTGTGGCAGTCAGAATTGTGCAATGCCTCATGGGACGTGTATTTCCACACCTGGGTGGTGGCTTGGAATTTGCCCACCCCTCACATAGGGCATCAGAAACCTCTGGCGTGCTAAATGTCCCTCCACATATAATCTGCCTACCTGAATAGGAGTCTGGAAAGGACAGGTAGCAAATGCTAGTTTTCTGCAAGGAAGGAAAGAAAGTAGAAAGAAAGAGAAAACACATGAGATTGTAATACAATTTGGAAGCATGCAGGACAGAACTGAAAGATAGCTGGACAACAAGCATCTACTACTCTCTAGAACAGTGGTTCTCAACCTTTCTAGGGCCGGGACCCCTTGGTAACATTTGCCAAGTTGTGGTGACCCCCAAAGGTAAAATTTAGGGATGACGCGGCTGCTGCAGCGACATCTGGTGGCGTGGCGGGAGAACTGACACTGCTGCGCTAGGAGAAGGCTGAGGAGGACTCTCACCTAGCACAGCAGAAATCACACAGCGACCCACAGGTTGAGAACCACTGTTGTAACAGCTAAAATGGCAAACCATATAACACAAGCCGAGGGGGTCAGCTTTTATTATTAATAATAATGATGATAATCTAATAGCTATCTAATAGTTGGAGACTCCCAGCGACCCCTGGCAAATTGTCATTCAAACCCCGAAGTGGTCGCAACCCACAGGTTGAGAACCACTGCTCTAGAAGGAAAGGAATGAGGCATATTTACGGGGTTTTTCTGGGTACAAATATCCTCAAGTCCCATTTACACTGTTGGATTTTAACGCACACATTTTGAAGCGCTAAGCCCTCCGTTCACACAAAGGCGACATCGTGTCAGTGCGGATTCCGCGCGTTTTTGCACATTTGTGCATGCGGTTTAGAGCTGCAGCTAACGATTATTTTCAAAATCGATTAGTTAGCCGATTATTAAGTTCGATTAATCGGATAAAAAGTAATATACATTTTTAAAAATGGCTCCTGTGATGGGACTACTAGTTTGTATTGAGATTGCAGTCCATCACAGGAGCAAGCTTGGAGCGGTGGAAGTGAAAAATAAAAAAAAGTGTGGTGTGCAATATAGTGAAATGGAAAGTGTAAAATTATGCAGAAATGAATGCAGAATAGTACATTATAGCTGGCGGGATTCTGCATTGCGCTGTATAATGTACTATTGCTGGGTTTTGTAGTCCTCCTATAGCTGGTTGTATTCTGCATTGCGCTGTATAATGTACTATTGCTGGGTTTTGTAGTCCTACCTGAGCAGCCTTCCAGCAACTTGTTTCTGAGATCGGGCCTGTCTATCGGCGGCTGTCATCGCCCTACACCTGCTCCTCCTTACTTCTTCTCCCCGCGTCCCTGTGCCAATCGAGGATGTGGGCGGGGGGTGATCGTGAGGAGGTGCGGCGTGTGGAACGTGAATGCGGGTGGGCGGGCCTGGCAGCGGCGAGCGTGAGGTGGGGAGGAAGTGTGGCGCGCAGTGTGTGTGGAGCCGTGAACAGGGCCAACCAATCAGAAACCGACTAATCGATGATTGAAAAAGTTGACAACTTTTTCAATAATCGATTATAATCGATTATGTCGATTAGTTGTTGCAGCCCTAATGCGGTTTACGCGCGTATGTAAAGTCGCGCATTTTTATGAGCAGATTTGTCACATTCATGTGAATGGGCAAAATGCGTGCAAATGCGCACAAAAACAATTGCAATGCGCGTTTTCAAGAGAGTTTCCTATGGATTCTATGGGGACAAATCGTGCTGATCTGGCCAAAAAAAAAAGCTCATGTACCTTTTCCAGTTATGGGCGTTTTTCTACGCGCGACACTACGTTCACATGTGACCGTGGGCTATAGAAATAAAATGGGATTTCTTGTTTGGTGTTTTTCAGTGCAAAAAAATACGCGTGCCAAAAGCCTTGGTGTGAACAGGGCCTAAAACACATGTTCTGCTTTTCCATCATAAAGAGAACAGGCCCAATAAACCATTGTTTTTAACTTTTTTTTTTGCCGCACATGTAATGCGTGCTCAGCATGCAAAAAATCATCATCATAGTGCGCCTATGTTAACAATGATGTGCCAAATGAGGGGGGAAAAAATGCATTTGTCACCGTTTCAGCTCCCTAAAAACTAATATCTGTGCTAAAACATAGAGCAGATATTAGCAGCAGATCTGCGCCTGGTACAACCAGGAGCAGACCTTCACATCTCTGCTAACCATCTTTACTGAGAGGGGGAATTTATCACAATAGACAAAATCTGGAGCGGATGCCCAAGCCAACCAATCAGCTTCTATCTTTCATTTTCAAAGCCTCACTGAACAAACTGAGGATAGAAGCTGATTGGTAAGTATGTGCAACTGCTCCAGATTCTGTCTGCTCCCGTTTTGATAAATTCCCCCCTGATTCCTCTCTCTGCCTAGTTGAGAGAGGAGACAGCCAGCAGGTTCCCTGTGTGAGTGACGGGATGGACACTCACCAGAGGGAGCAGGCAGCTTTGTGCTGTTCTGCTGCCTGCACTTCTCTCTCTCCCCTTAGCAATCAGGAAGTGAGAGAGAATGGCCCGGTGTATGTTCCCATATCAGCACTGCAATGCATTTTTTAAAAATGTATATATGTTTTCTGCGTGTTAATGCGTTGGGAGGCCCGCAGGAATCAATAGCAATGCATCAAACATATGCAACATGCATTTTCCTGCATTGGTAACAGGTATTAAAAAAATCCGTGGTTAATGGCTGTTAACTGTATCCACTTCAAATACCAATTTGAAAGAATTCCGGGGGAAATGTACTAATCCTTGCAGTGGTGCTTCCTCCTCACAACAAGGGTTAAGTGCTTGTTACGGTCTAGGGATGAAAATAACAAAGTTATACTCACCTAATCCTCGGAGCCGGCCAGCTGTCACAGCGCTTACTTCTGCCTGTCTGCTTCGGCGCTGCAGTGATGTAATGTCCCTGGGCGTCATCATGTCCAAACGTGATGACTCAGGGACCTTAGACTTCTGCAGCACAGTAGGAGAGAGGCTGAAAGCACCAGTCTAAGAACAAGCCGGCTCCAAGGATCGGGTGAGTGTAACATTTTTTATATTCCTCCCTAGACGAAAACGAGTAGTTAACCCTTGCCGTGCAGAGATAGCCCCACTGCAAGGGTTTATCAAACATGTGCCCCGAGTTCTTCCTAGAAAAACACATTGGAAATGCATGTCAACACGCTTCAGCAAGATGTCTGTGTTGTCACGCATCAACATGCATTTACATTGTGCCACAAAGGAAAGACGTTTACGCATGATAACACATCTTCCCAAGTCTACATTGCCCTCGACGCACATGCATAGCTCTAAATGGGCTTTAGAGCGAATGATGGAGAAGTGTGAAAAGAGAGCTGTCATGTTATCTGCTCTCATTAGGTGACATGGTTGGTGCATAGGTTACCTCTTTCTCTGTGATCCGGGTGTTATGTGGATAAACCAGCTGGAAATAAGAGAAAACACATGAGAGTTAATGCAGAATCTGACAGCCTGGAACCCCCCAACAGTCCTGGTAATTGGGGTGTTATCCCTTCCCATGCCTGGGGGTGATCTCCGATCTCCCCCTCACTGTCATCACATCTTTGTTTATCTGTCATCATAACGTCTTCCGGTGCAATCACATCACCCTCCGGCCCTGCATCTGTCCCTCCCCATGAAATCACCGTTCCTCCTTCCACTGATGTCCTCACCTCCATCGCCTGCCCCAACTCCAGATCGAAGGTAACTACGCACACCCCATCCAGCCAGGCGGAGAAGCACTCCCATGGCAGGCGGCTACCTCTAGGGCTCTCCGGCTCCTCCATATCTCTCCGTGTCCCCTTCCCAGCCCACTCACTGCCCAGTATACCCCTGTGTTGCCATAGACACTGGATCCGCCCTGTATCTGCGGGCTGTTATTGTACTCTGGGCCGCTAGGGTGCGCTCGTGCAATACGGTGTTGCGCTGCTACCCTGAACAGGAAGTTGGTGCCAGTCAATGGTGAGCTCCGCCTGTTAAAGAGATATACTGTGTATATAATTTTCCGTTGTAGCTTTGGAAAGCTAGGAAAGGCATGGAACCCTTCCCAGGATTTCATAGTTGCAATATGGATACTTGTTTTGGTGATAAGTGTCTGTGAGGGTACTTCCCTTACTTTGGAGGGCCAGCCTCTCACTTCCTGTTGTGTCCAGGAAGACAAAAGACAGGAAATCAAGTGAAATCTCCCTTATTGGACTGATGAAAATAAAATTGAGACAGTCTTTATTCAAAACAGATACACTGGAAGGGCCCGTTCACATCATAGCGTTACACAAGGGGGTCTCCCCTGGAAAAGCACTCTCCCAGTGCAATGCATGTGGTGGGGATGCGGGGGCACTCGCTGCCCCTCCCCCCCCTTTCCTGCCAGGCCTGGATTAAGGGTCTGGTATGTGATTTTCTGGAGGACCCCATTTTTTATTTATTTTTTTACTTTTTTGGTAAAGTAAACTAAACATGAGATTGTAGTCCATCACACGAGTGAGCTTGGAGCGGTGGCTACTATACAACACACACAGGGACCATGGGGAACAAAAGTAGCCACCCTCCAGAAGGAAGGGCAGTGTCCGCACCGATTCAGAGATGATTTGAGGATCTACATTTTTGTTAACAGTTAAGGTACTTGAATGTATTTGCTTTCATTTTACCCTCGAGTTCAGTGTCTCTTTAAGCCTTTACTACCTGCTGAGGTTCTGCCATTTGAGTTCAAGGGCATGGTGAGGCTTAAAGCTGAACCCCAGGGGGAAAAAAAACATTGCCTTTGTAATGGATTATTTTCCACATTGCAAGGGTTAACTGCTGATTTTGCCTAGAGACCTCACGTCAGGCCTTGTTCACACCAAGTGCAGGGCAGATCTGCATGAGTTTCTGCACAGGCAGTGCAGTGGGTTGTGCCGCGTTTTTGGTTTTAAAAAAATATATATATATTTTTTTGTTTAAAATGGGCTTTCAGTGCGTTCCAGGGCGTCAGCGTGCATTTTTTATGCGTTTGCATGCGTTCCAGAGTGTTCCAGAGCAGAAAAAATAGGGCTTGCTGCAGGTTTTTTTACCTGCTCTGGACCTGCTCTGGAACTGAACGCTGCGATGTGAACTGGAGTTAAAAATACCATTGGAATACATTGGATGCAGTTTTGCTCCGGTCTGTAACTGCTCTGCTCCAGGAACGCGCTTGGTGTGAACAAGGCTTTAAGGAGCCCATGCACTGTGCGATATTTCGACTGGTTCTTGAGGATTGAAGGAGCCGGTCGGAAAATCTTAGCATGACCAGAGTCAGCAGCCAATGAGCTGGCGGCCGCTGTCAGAATACAATGTAAACCGCGGGGATTCCTCAATCGACTCAGTTGATGGGGGAGTCAGCTCTATTTTAGTTTCATTCAGCCCACGGGTTGAACAAGAAAAATAGAGCAGTGTATGTCCACCCTTAAGGTGCCCATAGTCCTTACGACCATCGCAAGACTTTTGTCTTGCGATGGTCGTATGCTTATTGAAAGCTCGTACGATCTGCCCACCTTGGATGGGCAGATCGTACTTGCGATCATCGAAAGCCCGCCCCGCTGAGGGGCGGGCTTCCGATGACCGCAATGCAGAACGGGCAGTGTGCGTGTGCGCACACCGGCCCGTTCCACAGCTATCGAACGAGCAGGTTAGAAACCCGCCGACAATCGTACGATTCTCGGCGGGTTTTTGAACATGCTGGTTCGACAAAAGACGTGCGACCGGTCGCACGTCTTCGTTCACACTGCTCCCTGATTTCCCGCGATTCTCGTACGAGAATCGAGCAGTGTATGGGCACCTTTAGTCTACGCTTCCACAAGCTTCCTCATTGCTGTATGACTGGTGCCCTACTGGTCTCAGCTCTCTGACACTGTCCTGCATTGTATGTGAGGTTGCCAAGAGCCCATCAGACAGTGGAGGAATAAGTTGGCTGTTGGAGGAGTGACGAATAAGTTAAGGAAACACTCTCAGAACATCAAAAACGTAACCTTGCAGTGGGGTTACCGCTGCAGTGCAAGGGTTAAGTGCTCCCTTTGTCTAGGAGGTCCCCACAGCCTCTTCTCCCCTTCACTCCGTCTGTCTAGGGACCGCTGATGTCATTATGTCTAATGTAGGTCGTGAGGTCGCTGAAGGACATTCTATAGCCAGAGCAGAGGGAGAGAGAGGTGAACAGGACCGAGGATCAAGTGAGTAGATCCGCTTTATTGGAGCCCCCTAGATAAAACCAGTACTTAACCTTTGCAGTGCGGGGGTAGGCCACTGCAAGGGTAAGTTTTTGATTTTCTCAGAGTTCTTCTTTAAGTATATTATTATATTCATCATCCCCTGTGCAAAACAATCAGTTAACCCTTGCAGTCCAGAGGGGGACCTACTGCAAGTTGAGGGATTTTTCACCTAGGTATGCAGCTTTAATCTTGACATTTAAAAGACATGCATGCAAAATGTGTAGTACCCCAAACTCAACAAGATCTGCAGCCAGTTGGTGTAAAAGGTGATAATGGTGAACGTCAATAATGCTGCAGATAGAATGCCTCAAACACTTGACTTTTGCTAGTAAAAGCTTGTAGTGGCGGCTCTCTCCTTTATTTTCTGTACAATTGTGTTTGACACCAGAAAACTTTATGCATTCTTCCACTGGCTGAAGATTCTGCAAAATCTCACACTTCCAGGAGTGCCAATATTTGATTTTCCTCCCAGCAGCCTCTGCGTCACTACAGGACAAATTGCATCAATGATTGCAGCATGGGGACTGAGAATGTGAGACTATAGCAGGGGTAGGCAAATTCCCCCCCCCCAGCTCTCTTGCAACTACAAATCCCACTAGGCTTTGCAAGACTCTGACAGCCACAAGAGGACAGATGCATGCTGGGATTTGTAGTTTCACCGCAGCTGGACGGCTAGCTTTGCTTATCCCTACTCTACAGGTTTCCTAACATGTGTTTTTCATTCATTACTATACCAATCATGTCTCCTTCCTGCAACAAGGGCAACAATGTTTTGAAAGTTTCAATGGCAGAATTACTTTAAGCAATATGCTACATGTGCTAAAATTGGGCTCGTCCGGGATTTGAACCCGGGACCTCTCGCACCCAAAGCGAGAATCATACCCCTAGACCAACGAGCCATATATGAAGTCGTCTGCTGCCTTCAGGTACACAAAGCATGTGGAGGACGTTTTCTCACTGCAGAGAGTTTTTAGTATCTCCCGCTGTGTCTTCTTGGCAGGGGATTGAAGGAGAACTATGGGGTCAGGGCTTTTCCCCATAGTTCTCCTTAGTGTAATGGGAGGACACAAACTAGCGTCCTCCCGTTACCCTAAGCTCAGTATACCGCGAGCTACAGCTCGCGGTATACTGAGACGCCGGAGCGGATCCCGACATCGATGTCGAGATCCGCCCAGCTGCGTGAGTGACAGCTGGCTCTGCCTATCTACAGGCAGAGCCAGCTGTACCCGCCCCTCCCACAACCGTTCCGCCAGTCAGCGCTGGCGGATCGGGGAGGGGGGAATCAAGCCCCTCCCCTGTTACGGCAGAGAGCCGTGACAGGATGGAGAGGTGAGCGAACGCCGGTATATGTTCGCTCACCTCCCGATCTACTGTGCCGACCTGTGACAGTCTCATTGTCACAGGTCGGCTAGAACTATGAGCTGAGTGAAAAGCACTCACCTCATAGTTCACCTTTAAAGGATAAATCTCTTTAGCTGAGACTCATTTTGCATTAAAAACCCAGAAGAGGGTGTAACCCTTCTTCACCTCCCAAAGTTATGGCTGGACCCTTCTTCTTCACCTCCCAAAGTTATGGCAGGAGCCTTCTTCACCTCCCAAAGTTATGGCTGGACCCTACTACTTCACCTCCCAAAGTTATGGCAGGAGCCTTCTTCTTCGCCTCCCAAAGTTATGGCTGGAGCCTTCTTCACCTCCCAAAGTTATGGCTGGAGCCTTCTTCTTCACCTCCCAAAGTTATGGCTGCAGCCTTCTTCACCTCCCAAAGTTATGGCAGAATTACTTTAAGCCATATGCTGCATTTGCTAAAATTGGGCTCGTCCGGGATTTGAACCCGGGACCTCTCGCACCCTAAGCGAGAATCATACCCCTAGACCAACGAGCCAGCTGCTGACAAAATTTTGGGTGTTTTCGAAAACTCTACAATACAGCCTATAATCATCACATTCCTAAAAAACGTTTGAGACCACTAGCAAGACTTTTTTTTTTTTTAACCCAATATACAATGCTCTTTCTTCATCCTCCTTTACCAGCCCAAACTGTCCAGAAAAAAAGACAAACCTTTTAACACTCAGGCCCGGTGCAGACTTCCACGATCCGGTTCCGATTCAATGCAGGCAGCGATGGCCTCGTGGCCCCATTGATTTCAATGGGGTGACATCTGTGCGGCAATCGCAGCAAAAAGGTACACAACGCGGCAGTTTTTCGTGTTCGGAAGCACGGGCGGAATTGCGGCAGGAAACTGTGCAATCCACATGGCACGACTGGGGTGCCATTAGAAAATAATGGCACCCACAGCGCGATCGGTTCACACCTCGGCGAATTCTGACCGCGCGGCAATCCGCACCAGACGATTTATCACGCGGATTTAGTTGCGCAATATCGCATAAAACATAGATTTGCATCCAAGTCTATGGAAGCTGCTCCCACCTTTGTGATTTGTCACGCAGTAGAAATCGCCTGTCGCGTTAAAAGGTGCAGGAGCTATTTTCGGACGATTGTCGCACGGTTTGAGTGCCATAGACATCACTATGCATTTTTCAAAGTAAAATCGCACAAACAAAAACGTGCGGCGAACGCGTGAAAACAGCTCACCAGCTCAATCGCCTAGATGTGAACCAAGACTCACAAGGGTGCCTACAATGTTTAGCTTTTATTAATTTATGTAAAATGTGGGTTGGCAACTCAGGCCCTCCAGCTATTGTGGAACTACAAGTCCCATGAGGCATTGCAAGACCGATAGTTACAGGCATGACTCCCAGAGGCATGTTGGGATTTGTAGTTAAAGCACAGCTCAAGGGCTGGATCTAAAGCCTTTATCCCTAAAGGAAAAACATTTTTACTGTAACTGGCAAAAAGTGTTAGCTGGGGTTTAGGTTGAATTTGTTAGTCACTTATGTAAAGTTCATCTAAACCTACTAGTCCATCTAACACCACTCTCTCCATAGGGTCACAATGCTGCTGTCCATGGGTGGCTCCATTGCTCCTCCATTGACGGGAAATGTGTTACTGGATCACTAGGTGAAAATGAAGGGGAAAAAAGAAAAGTAATGCAGCCACCACAATTGAGGATTCCTAAGCTACAATATACACTGAGTGGCCAGATTATTATGACCACCCCATCAGTACTTCGTTGGGCCACGAGATGACTTCGTTGGGCCGCCGCGTGACTCCACGAGATGTTGAAAGGTGATGCGAGGAATCTGACACTGCACTGTTGCCCTTCTCTTGTCTTCTACCAGTCTTGCCACTCTCCATTCTGCCCTAACATTGATTAGTCTCTGACGGCCACAATTCGCACGTTCAGACCCAGATTTTCGGCTGACAGTCCAGTCTTTAAACGCTTTAACAACAGCTGCTCTTGAACATTTAACGAATTCTGCTGTTTTGCTGATACTCGCTCCATGGCTCCGAGCGCCAACAATCATCCCACGTTCAAAGGCTGTTAAATCGCGTTGTTTACCCGTATCTTCAGAAAGAAATCACTTCTACTGTCATGGTAAACAACCTGCTTCCCTATTTATAATGGTCTGGCCCTCTAGCAACTTCAGCGCAAGATTATAGCTAATTTGCCTACAAATGTCAGGTGATCATAATAAACTGGCCACTCAGTGTATTAAATATTTGGTTTGGTGTTTAGATATGCATTAAATTGTTATTAAAGTAAATTCATAAAAATGAAAAGAACAAAGCCACACTGACATGATAAATATACTTTATTTTTAAAAAACCATGATACTATTTCGGGTTACATTGCACCCTGTACTGCAAGAACACTACATAGCAATACAGCACAATCATACAAATAAATGACAGTTGCTCAGCAGCATGATGCCTGACTTGTAACGCAAGGCAAAGGTCCAGGGCTCTTCACGTGGTTCATGACACCGCTTTTACCCCATACTTAATATGTGGTCCATCGGATCCACCGCAAAATACCTTGCAGCTTAATGTCCAGAGTACAATCCCCAGTTTCGTACATCCTACATGATACCACAACATACAACAACAACTTATATAAATTAAACCTTCAAAAAGCAACAGGTGTAATGGGAGATAGGGAAGAGGGATAAGGGAGGGAGAAAAGATCACAGGACCGAAGCCTAATTGAAGGACTTAGACACAAAAGAGAGGATGGGGAAGGGGAAATCTTCTCAGACGTCCTCTTCCGAAATTCCTATTATGTGAGATATGGTCGCCAAGGTTTGCACACGGGCACTGGTGTACCTGGAGGAAACCAACACAAGCACAGGGAGAACATGCACATTTCTTGCAGATAGTGACCTGGCCGGGATATTGCTTTCAGTCACTTTTATTACAGGAACATTTTTAAAGATTTCCTTACTCCACTTCCTTTTTGGTGGTGCCTCCCATCAATATCATAGATTACATAGTTAGTCAGGCTGAAGACATAAGTCCATCGAGTTCAACCTATAGAGATACAGAGAAAAACAAAAAGAGAGGAAAAACCGAAAACAGAATGCTATGCCCACAGCTACCCCCTGTTGATCCAGAGGAAGGCAAAAAAAACCCTATAAAGCATGGTTCACTTTGCTCCAACAGGGGGAAAAACATTCCTTCCTGATCCCGTAAGGCAATCGGATGTTCCCTGGATCAACAATCCCTGATGCTTAATATACCTATAAGAAATCCAGTAATATTCTGTGCATTTAAGAATACATCCAGATGTTTTTTTTTTTACATCAACTGAGCTAGCTAGAACTAACTCCTGGGGGAGTCTATTCCACATTTTCACAGCTCTAACTGTGACGAATCCTTTCCATATGGTATGGTGCACGATACCTACCTAACTGTCCTGTTGCGCTCATATGTGGACAGAGAGACATGAAGAAACACCCTGTATGTTAATAATTTACACATAATACCATGGTGTGCACAAGGGATCATGGGACATGTAGTCCTGCCCTTGTCTATGGAAGAAAGAGGATGTACACCCTCTCTGAGTGGAAGTTAGTGGGCAATGCTTTACCTAATATAGTCTAATAGTATGTAAGGTTGAATAAAGACCAAGGTCCATCCAGTTCAACGTGTGTGTGTGTATTTCTTTTACTCTAACACTTCCCATATCCCTGTAGATTCTGCGAAAGAAGAAACTCATCCAGAAGTTTCTTGAATTTATCAATGTTATCCACAGATACCACGGCCTGTGATAGGCAATTCCAAACTTTCCCCACTCTCACAATAGGGTTGCCACCTTTTCTTCAAGCGAAACCCGACTGAAGCGATGCACAGACATTTTTGGGGGCGAATGAGTCATGGCTTATTCATATGTAAATATTGCTGCCTATTCATATGCAAATATCACAGTTGAGACTGTTTTCAGTGGGGAGCCAGAAGCCCCTATTCTAATTTTGGTTGCCCCTGTCTGCCTGGCATCTTGTGTCCGGGTCTCTGCTGCCATGAAACCCGGACACAGCATTCAAAACCCGAACTGTCCGGGTGAATCCTGGACAGGTGGCAACCCTATCTCACAGTGAAATACCCCCTACGAATTCTAAGATTGAACCCCCTCTCGTCTAACCTCTTGTTGTGTCCCAGGGTTCTCAATATGGGTTTGGGATTAAACAGTTTGTTCCTAATATTGGGGTCCCCATTGAATACTCCGACCCTATGGACGGAGAGGTTTAGATTAACTTTACATCAGTGACTAACAAATTCAATCTAAACTCCAGCTAAAACTTTTTGCCAGTTACAGTAATATTTTTTTTCCTTTAGGGATAAAGGCTTTAGCTCCAGCCCTCCAGCTGTGCTTTAACTACAAATACCAAAATGTCTCTGGGAGTCATGCCTGTAACTATCGGTCTTGCAATGCCTCATTGGACTTGTAGTTCCACAATAGCTGGAGGGCCTGAGTTGCCAACCCATGTTTTACATAAATTAATAGAAGCTAAACATTGTAGGCACCCTAGTGAGTCTTGGTTCACATCTAGGCGATTGAGCTGGCGAGCTGTTTTTGCGCGTTCACCGCACGTTTTTGTTTGTGCAATTTTACTTAGAAAAATGCATAGAGATGTCTCTGGGACCCAAACCGGACGGAAATAGCTCCTGCACCTATTAGTCGGTGCACACCTAGTTGACACCTCACCGCGCGGCAATCGTGCACAATTCTGCGCGGATTGCCGCGCGGTCAGAAGTCGAGGAGGTGTGAACTGATCGTGCTGTGGGTGCCATTATTTTCTAATTGCACCCCAGTAGTGCCGGCGCCGATTGTGCAGTTTCCCGCCGCAATTCCGCCCGTGCTTCTGAACACGAAACACAGCCGCGTTGTGTACCTTTTTGCTGTGATTGCCGCACAGATGTCACCCCATTGAAATCAATGGGGCCACGCGGCCATCGCTGCCTGCATTGAATCGGAACCGGATCGCAGAGGTCTGCACCGGGCCTGAGTGTAAACATTTTTGTCTTTTTTTCTGGACAGTTTGGGCTGGTAAAGGAAGATGAAGAAAGAGCATTGTATATTGGGGTTTTTTTTTTTTAAAAAGGAAGTCTTGCTACTGGTCTCAAACGTTTTTTAGGAATGTGATGATTATAGGCTGTATACTAGAGTTTTCAAAAACACCCACACATCTTGTCAGCAGCTGGCTCATTGGTCTAGGGGTATGATTATGGGGAGCCAGAAGCCCCTATTCTAATTTTGGTTGCCCCTGTCTGCCTGGCATCTTGTGTCCGGGTCTCTGCTGCCATGAAACCCGGACACAGCATTCAAAACCCGAACTGTCCGGGTGAATCCTGGACAGGTGGCAACCCTATCTCACAGTGAAATACCCCCTACGAATTCTAAGATTGAACCCCCTCTCGTCTAACCTCTTGTTGTGTCCCAGGGTTCTCAATATGGGTTTGGGATTAAACAGTTTGTTCCTAATATTGGGGTCCCCATTGAATACTCCGACCCTATGGACGGAGAGGTTTAGATTAACTTTACATCAGTGACTAACAAATTCAATCTAAACTCCAGCTAAAACTTTTTGCCAGTTACAGTAATATTTTTTTTCCTTTAGGGATAAAGGCTTTAGCTCCAGCCCTCCAGCTGTGCTTTAACTACAAATACCAAAATGTCTCTGGGAGTCATGCCTGTAACTATCGGTCTTGCAATGCCTCATTGGACTTGTAGTTCCACAATAGCTGGAGGGCCTGAGTTGCCAACCCATGTTTTACATAAATTAATAGAAGCTAAACATTGTAGGCACCCTAGTGAGTCTTGGTTCACATCTAGGCGATTGAGCTGGCGAGCTGTTTTTGCGCGTTCACCGCACGTTTTTGTTTGTGCAATTTTACTTAGAAAAATGCATAGAGATGTCTCTGGGACCCAAACCGGACGGAAATAGCTCCTGCACCTATTAGTCGGTGCACACCTAGTTGACACCTCACCGCGCGGCAATCGTGCACAATTCTGCGCGGATTGCCGCGCGGTCAGAAGTCGAGGAGGTGTGAACTGATCGTGCTGTGGGTGCCATTATTTTCTAATTGCACCCCAGTAGTGCCGGCGCCGATTGTGCAGTTTCCCGCCGCAATTCCGCCCGTGCTTCTGAACACGAAACACAGCCGCGTTGTGTACCTTTTTGCTGTGATTGCCGCACAGATGTCACCCCATTGAAATCAATGGGGCCACGCGGCCATCGCTGCCTGCATTGAATCGGAACCGGATCGCAGAGGTCTGCACCGGGCCTGAGTGTAAACATTTTTGTCTTTTTTTCTGGACAGTTTGGGCTGGTAAAGGAAGATGAAGAAAGAGCATTGTATATTGGGGTTTTTTTTTTTTAAAAAGGAAGTCTTGCTACTGGTCTCAAACGTTTTTTAGGAATGTGATGATTATAGGCTGTATACTAGAGTTTTCAAAAACACCCACACATCTTGTCAGCAGCTGGCTCATTGGTCTAGGGGTATGATTCTCGCTTAGGGTGCGAGAGGTCCCGGGTTCAAATCCCGGACGAACCCAATTTTAGCAAATGCAGCATATGGCTTCAAGTAATTTTGCCATAACTTTGGGAGGTAAAGAAGGCTCCAGCCATAACTTTAGGTGGTGAAGAAGAAGGGTCCAGTCATAACTTTGGGAGGTGAAGAAGGCTCCAGCCATAATTTTGGGAGGTGAAGAAGGGTCCAGCCATAACTTTGGGAGGTGAAGAAGGGTCCAGCTATAACTTTGGGAGGTGAAGAAGGGTCCAGCCATAACTTTGGGAGGTGAAGAAGGGTCCACCCATAACTTTGGAAGGTGAAGAAGGGTCCAGCCATAACTTTGGGAGGTGAAGAAGGGTTACACCCTCTTCTAGGTTTTAAATGCAAAATGAGTACCAGCTAAAGAGATGTATTCTTTAATTCTCTGCCAAGAAGACACAGCGAGAAATGCTAAAAATTCTCTGCAGTGAGAAAACGTCCTCCACATGCTTTGTGTAACTGAAGGCAGCAGAGGACTTCATATATGGCTCGTTGGTCTAGGGGTATGATTCTCGCTTTGGGTGCGAGAGGTCCCGGGTTCAAATCCCGGACGAGCCCTATTTTAGCAAATGCAGCATATCGCTTAAAGGAGAACTATGAGGTGAGTGCATTTCACTCGTCCTCATAGTTCTAGCCGACCTGTGACAATGAAACTGTCACAGGTCGGCTCAGTAGATCGGGAGGTGAGCGAACAGATAACGGCGTTCGCTCACTTCTCGATCCTGTCACGGCTCTCTGCCGTGACAGGGGGAGGGGCTGGATTCCCCTCTCCGATCCTCCAGCGCTGACTGGAGGAACGGACGGGGCGGTTACAGCTGGCACTGCCTCTAGATAGGCAAAGCCAGTTGTCACTCACGCAGCTGGGCGGATCCAGACATAATTGTCGGGATCCGCTTCAACTGCAGCGTCTCAGTATACTACGAGCTGTAGCTCGCGGTATACTGAGCTTAGGGTGACGGGAGGACGCTAGTTTGTGTCCTCCCGTTACCCTAAGGAGAACTATGGGGAAAAGCCCTAACCCCATTGTTCTCCTTTAACTGCCTCCGGGCCGGCCATGGTAAAAAAACGGCCGGCCAGGAGCTCTCTCGATCTGAGCGGGCGTCTCTAGACGTCCGCTCAGACACGCCCCCTTGCGCGCGCCACCAGGCGCGCGCGAGCGGGAAATGGCCGGAATTTAAAAA